>NW_017670508.1:620844-624745 GCF_001879085.1 Nicotiana attenuata | reverse complement strand
TAAAGGGAAAACAAGTGAAAATTACTGAGGAAGAAGATGAGGAGTGGAGTGGAGAAGAAGAAAAAGAGGACTCTGAACAAGAGCAAGATCGCTTTGTTAGTTTTAGCAGGAGGAAGATATTGAAGGGAAGGCTGCTGAAAGACCTGGAGGAGCCAGGCATGGTTAGGCTGGTAGATGCTTTAGCTGCACAGGGCTGGAAGGACATGGTCCTTCAGATGGATGGGAGACTAGCCAGAAGAGAGTTGATTGAATTTATGGCAAATGGCTCTGTGGAAAATAGGCGAGTAACCAGTATTGTGAAAGGTGTGAAGGTGGAGTTTGATGCACCAGAGCTGGGCAGGATTCTAGACATCCCAAGTGAGGGCTATGATGATTACACTAGGCAAAGGTGGCCTTGTCTAGATGATCTGCCCACAGCACTCCAAATTACCAGGAACTTCTGTGACACAAAGGATGCTGAAGAGGTGCCTGAAGCATGATTTGTTCAAAAGAGTGAAATGAAGCCAGAGCATAAAGTGCTCTTTGAGTTTGTGAACAAATGTCTGTTGCCTAGACAAGAGAGGAGGCACACTGCAAATTATATGGACCTGGTTCTCATGGAATGTCTTGTGAGGGGTAAACAAATCAATTGGCCTGCCTTCATAGTCAAATTGCTGGACAGAGTCATAAATGGTTCAAAGGCTCATGCTACTCCTTATGGATTCATTTTGACAACTGTACTGGACAGGATGAACGTCCCTTTGAAGAAGTGGGAAAATGCCTCCAGTAAGGAGCACTTTGGAATCAAGACTCTCCAGGCCTGTGATTATCTGCTAAGTGTTGCCCCTGTTGAACCTTGTTCATCCGTAAAAACTCTAGTGAATAGCAAAGTTAGAGCTTTGATGCAAGAATGTGGGACCAAAGATGCTGAGATTGCTAGGCTTCAGGCTCGAGTAGCTGAATTGGAAGAAGAAAGGAATGGGCTGAAGGCTGAACTTGCAAAAGAAAAGGAAAAGAATGAAGGGATGCTACAAACAATGCTCAACCTACTCCAATCCCAACCCTCCAGTTCTTTTAAGCCTAAGCCATCTTTGTCCTAGTTCCGAACCATTTCAGTTACCCCCGTGACCCAGATTAGGGATTTTTCTTGTTTTTGCTCATGGTTGGTAGTTTTTGTTCTTTCTTTTTGTGGACTGTACTGTAGAAGCAATGCCTTATCAATGACAATTTGCATTTCTCTTGTTTTGTGATGATTCTGCTCTTAATAGTTATTTTTTGTCAAGTTGATATTTGATTATCTAAAGCATGCTTTCACTTGCAGTTGCCCCAGTGGCCATGAGTAATGATTAATATTCTGGGATTCACATATTTATGCAACTTTTCGATGATGCCAAAAGGGGGAAGATATTGTGCTTTAAAAGAAATTGTGTCTATTTTCTGAACAGTGATGTTTATGACCTAATTAAATCTGGCCCTTAATGATAAGTAAAAATTTTCGAGTGATGATATTTTAGCTGAGTTCCACAGGTTCTATAATCAGTACAAGCACAGAGTTTGTCATCATAAAAAAGGGGGAATTTGTTGGCCCAAGATCAGTTGAAGTTTTGAAGAATGACAAACGAACTCAGTGAAGGACCAGGTTCATCTAAGGAGACACAGTTGCTATGGCCCATACACATGAGATGCACGTGAAGAAGATAAGTCCTTGAGATCAAGCAGCAATATCTTGATGAATATCTTCTGAACTGATCGAAAAGATTGCATGTAGGATAAGGAGTTGAAGTCTCCTTATGAAAAGAGAATTACATCCGGATCAAGAATATGGATTAGGAGTTAGAGTTGTTCTTGGACTCGAATTGTCAAAGGATCCACAATTCGAGTTCTTATCAAACTCTGATTACTAACTCTATAAATATAACGATTGTTCTCTTTTACAGGTAATGCACATAAGCAGAAGTTAAGCATATTTGAGAGCAAAAAGATCAAGTCTGATTTGCAAGCAACATATGCGAGATACAAGTGTGCACGTCTGAAGCTACATGAACTAAGATAGAAGAACCAGTTTCATCATTGTGTTTATTCTAAGTCTAGTTCAATTGTAGTAGGATTTCATATTGTACCTTTCAGCTTTCTTAGAAGCAATTGTATTAGGTACTCTGACTATTCAAGTTAGAGTTAACTTGAAAGTGTCGCAACAGTTGAGGCTGTGTGCTACACTGGGGTTAGAGTTAATCCTTAGGTTTACAAAGAGTTTTGTAAATGCAGTTTTTAGCTTAGTGATTTTAGTGGAGTTTGGGAAAATCCTACTGAGTAGTAGGTCGTGGTTTTTTTCACCTTTTGAGCCAGGTGTTTTCCACGTAAAAATCTCTGTGCACTTTACTTTCAGTATTTATTATTCCGCAAACTGCTGTAGTTAGAACACTTAGAAGGCCTAAGTTCTTCTAACGCGAAAATTAGGTACCACACAAATCACCCCCCCTCTTGTGTGGCATTGACGTTTAGAACATCATAGACATAGGGCCTCCATTCCCTAGTCGCCTTTTACCAACATTAGGGCTCCAATCCCTGAGTTGAGTTTTTAGACATAGGGCCTCTATTCCCTAGTCTCCTTCACCAACATTAGGGCTCCAGTCCATGAGTTATGTTTTTAAACATAGGGCCCCATTCCCGAGTCGCCTTTTTTTACCAACCTTAGGGCTCCAATCCCTGAGTTGAGCTTTTACACATAGGGCCTCCATTCCCTAGTCGCCTTTACCAACATTAAGGCTCCAATCCCCGATTTATGTTTTTAGACATAGGGCCTCCATTACCTAGTCGCCTTTTATCAACATTAGGGCTCCAATCCCTGAGTTGAGTTTTTAGACATAGGGCCTCTATTCCCTAGTCGCCTTCACCAACATTAGGGCTCCAATCCCTGAGTTATGTTTTTAGACATAGGGCCTCCATTCCCTAGTCGCCTTTTTTTACCTACATTAGGGCTCCAATCCCTGAGTTGAGCTTTTACACATAGGGCCTCCATTCCCTAGTCGCCTTTACCAATATTAAGGCTCCAATCCCTGAGTTGAGTTTTTAGACATAGGGCCTCCATTCCCTAGTCGCCTTTTACCAACATTAGGGGTCCAATCCCTGAGTTGAGTTTTTAGACATAGGGCCTCTATTCCCTAGTCGCCTTTTACCAACATTAGGGCTCCAATCCCTGAGTTGAGTCTTTAGACATAGGGCCTCCATTCCCTAGTCACCCTTTTTAGCAACATTAGGGCTCCAATCCCTGAGTTGAGATTTTAGACATAGGGCCTCCATTCCCTAGTCGCCTTTTTTGGTAACATTAGGGCTCCAATCCATGAGTTGATAATTATAGACATACGGCCTCCATTCCCTAGTCGCCTTTTTTTACCAACATTCGGGCTCCAATCCCTGAGTTGAGTTTTTAGACATAGGGCCTCCATTCCCTAGTCGCCTTTTTACCAACATTAGGGCTCCAATCCCTGAGTTGAGATTTTAGACATAGGGCCTCTATTCCCTAGTCGCCTTCACCAACATTAGGGCCCCAATCCCTGAGTTGAGTTTTTACTCATAGGGCCCCCATTCCCTAGTCGTCGTTTTACCAACATTAGGGCTCCAATCCTTGAGTTAAGTTTTTAGTAATAGGGCCTCCATTCCCTAGTCGTCTTTTTACCAGCATTAGGGTTCCAATCCCTGAGTTCAGTTTTTAGACATAGGGCCTCTATTCCCTACTCGCCTTCACCAACATTAGGGCTCCGATCCCTGAGTTATGTTTTTAGACAAAGGGCCTCCATTCCCTAGTCGCCTTTTTTTACTAACATTAGGGCTCCAATCCCTGAGTTGAGTTTTTAGACATAGGGCCTCCATTCCCTAGTCGCCTTTACCAACATTAAGGCTCCAATCCCTGAGTTGAGTTTTT
>NW_017670508.1:537549-611392 GCF_001879085.1 Nicotiana attenuata | reverse complement strand
GTTTTTAGACATAGGGCCTCCATTCCCTAGTCGCCTTTACCAACATTAGGGTTCCAATCCCTATGTTAAGTTTTTAGACATAGGGCCTCCTTTCCCTAGTCGCCTATACCAACATTAGGGCTCCAATCCCTGAGTTGAGTTTTTAGACATAGGGCCTCCATTCCCTAGTCGCCTTTTTACCAACATTAGGGCTCTAATCCCCGAGTTATGTTTTTAGACATAGGGCCTCCATTCCCTAGTCGCCTTTTACCAACATTAGGGCTCCAATCCCTGAGTTGAGTTTTTAGACATAGGGCCTCTATTCCCTAGTCGCCTTCACCAACATTAGGGCTCCAGTCCCTGAGATATGTTTTTAGACATAGGGCCTCCATTCCCTAGTCGCCTTTTTTTACCAACATTAGGGCTCCAATCCCTGAGTTGAGCTTTTACACATAGGGCCTCCATTCCCTAGTCGCCTTTACCAACATTAAGGCTCCAATCCCTGAGTTGAGTTTTTAGACATAGGGCCTCCATTCCCTAGTCGCCTTTTTTTTTGCCAACATTAGGGCTCCAATCCCTGAGTTGAGTTTTTAGACATAGGGCCTCCATTCCCTAGTCGCCTTTTTACCAACATTAGGGCTCCAATCCCTGAGTTAAGTTTTTAGACATAGGGCCTCCATTCCCTAGTCGCCTTTTACCAACATTAGGGCTCCAATCCCTGAGTTGAGTTTTTAGACATAGGGCCTCTATTCCCTAGTCGCCTTCACCAACATTAGGGCTCCAGTCCCTGAGATATGTTTTTAGACATAGGGCCTCCATTCCCTAGTCGCCTTTTTTTACCAACATTAGGGCTCCAATCCCTGACTTGAGCTTTTACACATAGGGCCTCCATTCCCTAGTCGCCTTTACCAACATTAAGGCTCCAATCCCTGAGTTGAGTTTTTAGTCATAGGGCCTCCATTCCCTAGTCACCTTTTTTTTGCCAATATTAGGGCTCCAATCTCTGAGTTGAGTTTTTTTAGACATAGGGCCTCCATTTCCTAGTCTCCTTTTTTGCCAACATTAGGGCTCCAATCCCTGTGTTGAGATTTTTAGACATAGGGCCTCCATTCCCTAGTCGCCTCTTGCCAGCATTAGGGCTCCAATCCCTAAGTTGAGATTTTTAGACACAGGGCCTCCATTCCCTAGTCGCCTCTTGCCAGCATTATGGCTCCAATCCCTAAGTTGAGATTTTTAGACACAGGGCCTCCATTCCCTAGTCGCCTTTTTGCCAACATTAGGGCTCCAATCCCTAAGTCGAGATTTTTAGACATAGGGCCTCCATTCCCTTGTCGCCTTTTTTGCCAACATTACGGCTCCAATCCGTGAGTTGAGATTTTTTATATATAGGGCCTCCATTCCCTAGTCGCCTTTTGCCAACATTAGGGCTCCAATCCTGAGTTGTGCCTTTTAGACATAGGGCCTCCATTCCCTAGTCGCCTTTTTACCAACATTAGGGCTCCAATCCCTGAGTTGAGTTTTTAGACATAGGGCCTCCATTCCCTAGTCGCCTTTTACCAACATTAGGGCTCCAATCCCTGAGTTGAGATTTTAGACATAGGGCCTCCATTCCCTAGTCGCCTTTTTTACCAACATTAGGGCTCCAATCCCTGAGTTGAGTTTTTAGACATAGGGCCTCCATTCCCTAGTCGCCTTTTTTTACCAACATTCAGGCTCCAATCCCTGAGTTGAGTTTTTAGACACAAGGCCTCCATTCCCTAGTCGCCTTTTTACCAACATTAGGGCTCCAATCCCTGAGTTAAGTTTTTAGACATAGGGCCTCCATTCCCTAGTCGCCTTTTTACCAACATTAGGGCTCCAATCCCCGAGTTATGTTTTTAGACATAGGGCCTCCATTCCCTAGTCGCCTTTTTACCAACATTAGGGCTCCAATCCCCGAGTTATGTTTTTAGACATAGGGCCTCCATTCCCTAGTCGCCTTTTACCAACATTAGGGCTCCAATCCCTAAGTAGAGTTTTTAGACATAGGGCCTCTATTCCCTAGTCGCCTTCACCAACATTAGGGCTCCAATCCCTGAGTTATGTTTTTAGACATAGGGCCTCCATTCACTAGTCGCCTTTTTTTACCAACATTAGGGCTCCAATCTTTGAGTTGAGTTTTTTAGACATAGGGCCTCCATTACCTAGTCGCCTTTTACCAACATTAGGCCTCCAATCCATGAGTTATGTTTTTAGACATAGGGCCTCCATTCCGTAGTCGATTTTACCAACATTAGGGCTCCAATCCCTAAGTTGAGTTTTTAGACATAGGGCCTCCATTCCCTAGTCGCCTTTTACCAACATTAGGGCTCCAATCCCTGAGTTAAGTTTTTAGACATAGTGCCTCCATTCCCTAGTCGCCTTTTTTACCAACATTAGGGCTCCAATCCCTGAGTTGTCTTTTTAGACATAGGGCCTCTATTTCACAATTTCGGCAGAGTTTCAGAATTTTCTAAATACCTACCTCTCTTTTTTTTTCTTTTTTTTTTCTTATTTCTTTTTTGATTTTCTCCCTATTCTAGAAGCCGGTCAACATGCAAGGCGGAACAAACAGATGCGCAAGTAGCACGTAAGATGCATCAGGATGGTCTTTTTAATTTTGGGTACACCTGTCCTAGACGGACCCAACCCCTGTGTTGAGTCCCCTAAGTCAAATGCACGTGATGCACACAAGCGTTCCTACTAGGGATCCGGCATGAGGTTTCGTTATACTAGGTTTAAAACCCTGGGTGTATTTTTCTAGACCTGGCTTACCCGAGCGGACAACTCGAGCCGAGGGGGGCAGCGTACCGCGAATACTGAAGCTTCACCGGCTTTGCAACTTGTTCGAACCTCGTTCTAAAATGGGATAAGACTCTAGACCGAAGAGAAGTCACACGAAGTGCACCCTTCTCCATGATTTAGAAGACTCAGAGAGAGGAAGGGTTTCGTAGCAGTTTATATACAGTTCACAGAATATCAAAGCGGTAAAAGCATTTAGCACATTAGGCTTAAACATGCAGGAAAATCAGATAATGAATAAAGCCAATCATAACAGCTATTCTAAGCTCGAATTCTTAAACCCTGAACCGAAGATCTGGGTTTGGATCCCCAGCAAAGTCGCCAGAGCTGTCACACCTCCTTTTTACACACCCGAAGATGATATAAGGGAGTTTTTCCAATTAGAGTGACATTATTCGAAATGGGATTATTTATTTATCAGAGTCGCCACTTGGAATATTTTAATTGGTGTTCCAAGTCACCGATTTATTTTAAATCCCAAATCGAGGAAATTTCGACTTTCCTTTTGAAGTCTGCGAACCAGAAATTCTGAATAAGGAATTTTGTTAACCCGGGGGAAGGTGTTAGGCACCCCCGGATTCCGTGGTTCTAGCACGGTCGCTTAAACTATCATAATTGGCCTATTATCTGATTTTAATACATGTTTTAGACCATGGTATATTTCAATTTATTAACCGCTTTTAATTATTTTTCAAAAGATTTCAAAGTCATCTAAAACGCGTCTTTGGACCACGCCACATGAAATGCACCTGCAGTCCGAGACACATTTTATTTAACATTGTGGGATTTGAATTTGGGTCACACGAAATACACACCCGAGTATAGGAAGGTAATTTATTAAAACATTGCGCCTAAAGCAACTACGCATTTTTAACTTTGCGAGGGCCATAGAAAATTCGCTAAATGGCACGCCTCGAATTCTAAGGATTAAAATATCAATTAAATGAGGGCCATGCATTTTGAGATTTTATTTGGCGCAGCGCACCTAAATCCCAATTTTAAAGGAAATTCAAAGCTAAACTTTTGCGGGCTATAACTATGGCTTATTTAATATGGCACGCCTCCAAATCCACTTTAAGAATCTAATAAATCAAGGAAGCTTAAAGAATTATCACTACTTTTCAGACTAAATGTTTGACCCAATTTTAAACTAATAGACCCACATTAGAGGGGATGAGTGAAAGGCAAAATGGTCTTAAATTACAGCAGTTAAAGAAAACGTTGGGCTCAAATAGCTGGTCCTACATATCAAGAGACGTGGCTGGTCTTAAATCTAGGCCCATTGTGAGCCCAAGTCTTTGGAGAGCTAAGCATCAACAGGTGCAGGACTCGAGATCGAGTCTTCAGACACACGAAACATCGGAATATTAAATGCAAATGTGAACCCAACATGGCTTTCAATAACACATACTCATCTGACACAAACTCAAAGGGGGATTAGGCAAAATTTGAGACTCAATAGAACCTCTTTTCAACACATGCAATGGCAGATAAAAAACTCATAGACTTGTCAAATGAACACTAAATAAACCTCAAAATGGAAGTTCCTAATTTCAAACCTTAGAGACATCAATCGTAAAATCAATTTAAGCAAATTCACACAACAACACTGGTCTCATCAGGCCAAAACAGCCTGAAACATACTTAATTCTACTGAAATTTCCTTTGCACTAGTTCTCTACCATTTATACATGTGATCAGAAATCTTCAGGCATTCAAACTAAGCAAGTGAAAGGAACATTTATACAACACTATAGCAGAACCTAAAACGACAATGAGAAGAAACTAAATAGCTTATATGAGCCTATGTAGATCGATCTTCAAATATCAACAAACTCTATTGCATTTTTCAACCAACTCAATGTTTTCCATACACAAGACCATAATTTCAACCTCACTTGCCATTCAATGGTTCAGAGGCATACCTGGGAATAAAAGAAGAATAAAAGAAGTGAAGAGTGAGTAGCCGGCAACAGCAGCAGAAATCAATAATGTAACAGTAACAACAACCACAACCCAGACTTCAACAACCTGGACCCAAATGATTCCAAACAACCCTTAAATCAGCAGTGGAACAGTAGAACCCACAGTAAAATCCAAACCAGACTCTGCAATATCAGAACTCAGACCATTTTTAACCCAAAATCCAAACCATGAACTTTCAATGGTTTGAGCTAAATTATCAGGACCAGAAGAACAAGAATTTGAGCATAACTTTTAGTAATTTTTCTGAAAAATTCTAGGAATTCAAGGTTATTTCAGAAATTTTTAAAAGAAGAAGCAGCCGTTTTAGTTTTTCTTTGATTTCTATCTCTTAAGCTCTGCCTTGAAATGCAAGGTAAGGTGCCTTTATAGGCAAGGCATTAGGGCAGCAGAAATAGTTAAAATTTTGCCCTTTGGACCTTTTCAATTTTTATTTTTTGCTACTTGGTCCCCAATTTTCTTACTTGTTGGTCAAGTAAGGCTATTTTCAGCTTCTAAGAAGCTTCCTAAGGTGGTTATTGAAAGATACCCTGGGTAAACTACCCAAGTTACCCCTACTAGCCCTGTTTTTTTACTTTAGCCTACCAAACGGGTCAAGTTGACCCATGGTCTTTGGGCTACTGCATCAGCAGGTTCCAACAGCCCTTGGGCTTCCTGAACCTTTGAAGCCCAAATTGTGGTTCAACAGACTATAGGCTACAAATGGATAAGCCTAGAAGTCTGTCATTTTGGCATTAAAGAGAACTAACAGCAAAACAAAAGAAAGGCCATTGATGCAAAGGCAAACATGAAATTAAAGATACTAATTACCCTAATTATGCTGATAATTACTAATAAACTAAATTTTAATCATGCAACGAACCAACTGCTAACTAAAGAAAGAGACGAATCATCAGAAGAAGTTAAACAAAACAAAGGAAAATCAAGAAAGGAAAGGATGACAACTAACCAGAACAAATGAGTCAAAAGGTGAGAGAGCAGGAGCCGGCCAGGATAACTAAGTCTCTCAAACATCGAACCAAAATTCTAATTAGCCAGAGCTTTCGAAAAGAAAACTTGGTTAACACGAATCTTGATTCGTAATTGAACTCCGGGAGTCAGAGAGTCTTGAACTACAGAACTAGGGTTTTCTGATTCGAGATTTGAGGAGTTCCAGGGGGATTCGAAGGTAGAGGATAATGGATTTGGGATGAGGGGGGCCTGGTGGTCTATTGGTGTTAGTTTGGGGTCGAGTGGTGGTGGCGCCGCCACCGGAGAAATTGGGCGGCGCTAGGGTTCCGCTTCTTTGATCTGAATTTCGAGGAGTTTCAAGGGGATTCGAGTTGCATGGATTGGGCATTTGGGATGGGAGGTGGAGGATATTCAAGGGTGTAATTTTGGATGTGATTGGCCGCCGGCCGGCGCCGTGGGCGATTTCCGGCAGGCGGAGTAAGGCGGCGATGAACGGGTCTCTGATGGGGATGTGAGGTGAGACGATCGGGGGGGGGGGGGGTAGGTGGTGTTTGGACACTTTTATATTAAACCTTTCCCCAGTTCCGATCTGTTGGATTAGAGGAAATCAACGGCTGAGATCCGATAACAGTGAAATGGGCTCGTTTGGATGGTAAGGGGGGTGCTGGACCGGGTTTTGACGGGTTTGGGCCGTGTTTTGGACCGGGTATGGAAGGTTTGGCCGGGTCTGCAGGTGGGCTGGCCCAAAGAATTGTTTCTTTTTTATTAAAACCTTTTCCTTCTTTCTCTTTTTATCATTTTCAAATTTTGTTAATCAAATTAAAAATAAAATCTGATTTAATTCTAAAACCAAATTAATAAACTAATTGCTTCTCAAAAATTAATTAAGTCATAAATTAAAAGGAAACTATAAAAAATTCGAAAATTAAAGGTCAAAATGCAAAATGAACTATTTTTGTTATTTTCTTTCATTTTTGTAACATTAATTAACTAATTAGCCTAAAAATATAAAATAGGACCCTAAATGCAAATGCAACATGTTTTTGTATTTTTTTTATGAATTAAATAAATTAAACATGCACACAATAATTTAAATAATTAAAAGAAAAGTCCTAATTTTGGGAGTTCTGTAGGAGTAATTCATGCGAGGCAAAAATCACGTGCTCACAGAGACTACGATCGAGATTTATCACGGGGGGCCATCTGTGTCTAACCTCGAGGCAACGCAAGTCGACGGTTATGATAGAACAGTGGGAAGTTCCCTAGGCGCACGACTAGGGCTGACAAAACCTAGAGGGCTAGCTCTGACCCGTATCAGGGCATTAAGTGGCTATTACTGCCCCATATCCTTGTAATTAATGCTTTTGTACTATGTTCCCCCTCATATATAAAGGGAAATCCTTGTCATTTGTACTATGTTCCCTTCTCTGCTCTCTAACATATTCTCTTGATTTCACTACTTCATTTATTGCTTATATTCATTGTGTTCTATTTATTGTTCATCATTTATTTCTTATCATTGATCATAAAGAGCCATCATCCTAGCTCTCATAATTGTTACCTCCCTCTCGACTGCTCCATGTCGGCCATCCAGATCGACCCCGAGGCCTTACAATCGGCAGCTCGAGACCCCCGATCTCCAACTATTTGGTTCGATTATCATACCGTTTCTAAGCTATAATCCTAATTTCTAACCTTTTACTTATCATCTATCGCTTAACAACTAGCATAAAAATAGATCACGTATTTTTAGAACCTCATAATCAAATTTAATTTATATTACCATTTACAAGGTAAATAGTTTGGCGCCCACTGTGGGGCTAAAAATAATAGTGATTATTTTCTTGCTAGTTCTACTACATAACGCAAGTTATCTTTCACGCCTTTTCTTGTCCAAAATCTTCGATTTCAGGTCGAAATGTCTAACTCAGTAAATGGAGGTGAAAACAACAATCTCGAGGACCACAGAGAGAATGGTGTGAATGTTCCAGGTTTTGGTGTATAACCACGAAACCCTGCGAACGCGCCAGAACCAATTCCTGTGGACGCGGTCTCGCGCGATGCCCAACATATCGATATTAGCTCCCACACATACTGGAGCGTACATCAAGTAAAGCAACAAGAAGTCCAAAAAACCCCGACTTGGGAAGAACGGGAGGTTAGCCTTCACATTATTTTTAAAATGTTACAGGCACAACAGCTGGCGATTGCCCAACTGTAAAGTCACCAAAAAACACCCAGCACGGTAGCACCGGGAACAGCTTCCCCAGCCGTGCAAGTACCGGAAAGATCAAGCAACAACAGATCGGCAACCGACCCCACCATCATAAAGATTCTCGAGGACCTCACCAAAAGGATCAACCAAATCACTGGCACACCCACGGTCCTGAAGGGTGTAGATTCGAAGAAGTTTGTACAAAAGCCATTCACGTAGGAAGCTGCTCCGAAACCCATTCCAAAGAAGTTCAAAATGCCCGACCTTCCGAAGTATAACGGAACCTCGTACCCCAACGAGCATGTCACTACTTACACCTGTGCGGTGAAAGGCAACGACCTGAGGGACGATGAAATCGAGTCCGTCCTACTGAAGAAGTTTGGGGAAACACTCTCGAAACGGGCCATGATGTGTTACCACAACCTAGCTCCTAACTCTATAGACTCATTTGCCATGCTGGAAGATTCTTTCATAAAGGCACACGCCGGGGCCATCAAGGTAGCCACAAGGAAATCCGACGTTTTAAAAATTAAGCAAAGGGAGAACGAGATGCTGCAAGAGTTCGTGTCTCGCTTCCAAATGGAGTGAATGGAACTTCCGCCAGTCTCCGACGTCTACGTAGTACAGGCCTTCACCAAGGTTTTAACGAACGATGCTCGGTGGCTTCAAAACAACTAAAGCAAAATCTGGTTGAATATCCCGTCGTGACCTGGTCGGATGTCCACAACCGATATCAGTCAAAGATCAAGGTCTAAGATGACCAACTAGGAGCCCCCTCGAGCTTAGTATATCCTAGTAGGCTTTCGGCAAAAGAGCCAAAGACAAAAAAGGAAAGATACCAACCATACACTGAAGATAGAAGAAACGCCCCAAGGCGCAACATACCCCCAAATGATCGAAGGATGGACTGAGGCCAGAATCCTTGGGGACTTGTCAGCAGAGCCGCGTTCGATAGGTACATAGGGCCGACGGAGGCACCTCGCTTGTCAAAATACAACTTCAACGTCGATGTATCAGACATCATGTTCGCCATCAGTAAAATCAGAGACACGGGGTGGCCTAAGCCTGTGCAATCTGATCCTTCGCAAAGAAATCATAACTTAGTGTGTGAATTTCACAACACGCACGGCCACAGGACCGAAGATTGACACCAGCTCCGAGAAGAAGTAGCCCGGCTACTCAGTAAAGGTCACTTTCGAGAATTCCTCCGCTATCGGGCTAAAAATCAATTCCGGGAAAGAGAGGGGACCAAGAAGAACAAAACAAATGAGCCACAACTTGTCATCCACATCATCTTGGGAGGCATCGATGCTCCACAGGAACCCATGATCAGAAGAACAAAAATATCCATCACCAGAGAAAAATGAACTCGAGGTTACATACCCGAGGATTCTCTCACATTCAGCGACCAGGACAATGAGACCTTGTCTCAACCTCACAACGACGCACTAGTAATCTCTTTCCTTGTAAATACATTTCAAATTAGACGTGTACTCGTGGATCCAGGTAGATCGACCAACATTATCAGGTCGAGGGTGGTAGAGCAGCTCGGGTTGCTCGACCAAATCGTGTCTGCCTCTCGAGTCCTCAAGGGATTCAACATGGCGAGCGAAACAACAAAAGGGGAAATCACCCTCCCAGTTAACGTGGCCGGCACAACCCAAAATGCCAAATTCCATGTCATCGAAGGAGACATGAGATACAATGCCTTGCTCGGAAGGCCATGGATAAACTGCATGAGAGCAGTACCATCAACCCTTCATCAAATGATGAAGTTCCCGACAAAGGATGGGATAAAAATTGTCTACGGGGAACAGCATGCGGCAAGAGAAATGTTCGCAGTACATGACGTAGCGCCGACACCAGTACCTCCGCCTTCAAAAGAACCGAAGGATTAGCAAACAGTGAAATAGTGTAAACAAGCTACACACTCGGCTATGTCCGAACGTAACGAAGCAAAGGACCGTACCGCATCCTCGTGACAAACGATCGAAACATATCAGGGGCCGAAGTGCCATCAGCACTAAGGTATGATCGCCCCCCTTCTTTCTTTCAATTCAGATTCTACACTAACCTGAGTGTAGGTATCCGATCGGAACAGCCAAAGCACTTTCCAACTCGAAGGCCTTAGGTTCCAAAAAGCATATGTTCCACTCTTTTACTTCGATCGGGTTTTGTCGCAAGAAGGGTTGTACCGGCAAGGTTTTTAACAAGGCAACATCCATATGCTACCTAATAAAGACTAAACAAAGTATTCAAGGCTTCATTTCAATCAACCTCGAATACTGGGTGGAATCCCCCCCGAAAAATCGCCTCCTCGAAGAAGCCAAGATGTGCTTAACAGGCTCTCGATAGGAAGATAATGTACCAGTCCAAATGGTCGAACGAGCCGTGTCCGCATAGAATAACCGAGACCTTAACAGCAAAACATGTATACTTATTCCAAGTAATCAAAAGAACACTTTCCAAAGCATTTCGCGTTTCAAAAAAGCTCGGCATTTTTACAAAACGGCTCCAGAGCCAAAAAATGTCCCCAGCACTCGGGGGGTGGCGTCAACAATTTAAAGCCCGAATGACCTCCGGGTCGGAGTTCCAAACTCATAAGCCCTTGATGAGGCAACATCAAAGTGATAAAACGGCTCTAGAGCCAAAAAAACGTCCCGAACACTCGGGGACTGGCGTCAAAATCTCAAAGATCGCACGGTCGCCGGGTCGGAAACTCCAAAATCGTGAGCCCTCAATGAAGCAAAACCAAGTTTACAAGTAATGGCTCCCGAGCCAAGGTACCCTCGATGACTCGGGGACTGTCGCCAATCACCACTTATTAAAAACCGGAGGCCATAAGACCCCAAGCGGGCAGACTCGGTCTCGTAAGACCTATATAAGGCAACGACAATATCTATAAGACCTCAAGCAAGGCATGAACCATACTTGTACCAAGTATCCAAAACTGTAAGACCTCAAAGGCATGTAAAACTTGTAAGACCTTACTAAAGGCATAAACCCGATCTCAAAGATAAGGCTATATATCGAACTTGTAAGACCCCTAAAAGGCATACCCTCGATATAGACGCTGAAACTACTTCACTCGGGACTGAAAGTCTGCGGCCAAACACAAATGACTACGGTCATAAGGCTATTCCAGCCAAACTAATGCGACTCGGGGACGCCCGACCATCTATAAAAAATCACAGGCCTTCAATTACTTCGAATATACTTCAAAAAGAACCGGTTAAACAGGCTACCCTCGACATAGGCAAAAAAGCTTCGACCATGTCAGCTCCAAATTACAGGCTTCGAGATACTCAGCCTTCAAGCCAAACCTCCCGAGGTGCTCGACTATCGCCATATAACGACTCATAATCGAGGTTTTTATCAAATCGTCGAAGAGTCAGGCAAACACAATCTCAAAAAATCCTTAACGAGGGAAAAATAAAGCCTATATTAGAGGTCATACCGACCCAAAGTGTAAGAGCCATTGATGCACCTCACATTAAAGGTTGCACCGATCCAAAGCATAAGATCCATTGACGCCAGCTCACATTAAAGATCGCATCGAGCTAAAAGCGTAAGAGCCACTGTCGCCAGCCCAAACAAATGGTCGTACCGATCCAGCGCGTAAGAGCCTAAGGGCCAGCTGGAAATTCAAAACTTTAGGGTCGAATGAGCTCGAGTCGATACCCGACTCAGAGACTGAACCCAAAACAGTTGACCAAACATGCCTAAGAGCACAAGCATAAGAGCTCGAACGCCGGCTTATACTAAAAGGTCGTATCGACCGAGCGCGTAAGAGCCTACGGGATAGGCTAATGAGCCCCAGGGCCATATTATGACTCTAAAGATTCTTTTCAAATCAAAGACCAGTTCATCTGGCTAAAATCAAGGAAAAAAAGAAATGCAGGAGGAATAAAACCACTAGATTTCCTCTTATACCTGTATGCGAGAAAATACAAGCTCCACTTACAAACGTACTATGAAAGTACTATATACAGAATTGGAAAGTGAATTCTACATCCCCCTTGGGGACTATGGCTTGTCGGCCTCATCCTCGCTATCCTCGGCGTCGGACAGAAGGAACTTAGCACCACGTTCGTCCACCCTCGCCCGCTTCACCTCTTCCGAGAGGTCAAAGCCCCTAGCATGGATCTCCTCGAGGGTTTTCCTTCGAGACTTACACCGAGAAAATTCCTTGCTCCTGTCCTCAACGACAAAAGTCCTTCTAAGCTCAGCTTGAGCATCGGCAGTGTCCCTTAAATAGACCGCCACTTTCTGGTCAGCCTTGGTTCGGCTCATTACGACTTCAGTCGGGCATCCACAATCTCGGCCTTTATCTTCAAAAGATCAGACTCGAGCTACATAATCACATCTGGTCGAACTGAGCTATTATCACGAGCTAAGCAAAGTTGAACCTCAAGGGCGGAGGCTTTAGCCAGAGCACCCTTCCCCGCTGAAGGTTGAACGTCTGCCTAAGCCTTTAACTCATCATACTCGTGCTTGGCTCGGACAGCTTCGTTCCGAAGGTGCTCCAGGTCCTCCATCTTTTTCTGCAACTGAAATAAATGAAACATTAGCCTCAGGAGCTAGAAGAAAGAACACACACTCCCTCGGAACAAAAACTACCTGCTCCTTCAGGTAGCTCTCATAATTCAAGCTTCGGCTCGCCTCATATCGTAAGCGTGCCAACTCGCCTGGCCGCACAGTGAAGCAGCTCGGACCTAAGCTTATTAAAGGCCTGCAAAAGAAAACTCAATAAGAAAGGGAAGGCGCGAAACTCAAAAGGCCTGCGCCAAAACTCACCGCAGAATGAAGCCGCTGAGCTTCCTCGAAGGTCGAGCGCGCATCTTCTAGTCTAGCTCCCTCAGCCACGAAAGAGCCAATCTCGGTCGGGCCACGGTCGTTTGGCGTATACGATCCCAGATTTCGAGTATCCCTCGAAGCACCTTCGATGGGAGACAGAATCGGCAGCAGATAACCCCCATGCCATGAAGCACCTTCGATAGAAAAAGAAAACGACAGCGGAGGAGAAACCGCCTTTCCAAAACCAGAAATCACGGGCACAACAGGCTCAATCAATATATCCTCTTCGAGCCCCGGGTCTGGGTTAGCTTTTCTTTGAACACCGTCGCCCTACAAAGGCATTTCTTGCTCATTGTTATCATTCTTTAGCCAAGAAGCTGGCAATCCTTCTCCTTCTCCGAGAGGGCACGACCTCGCCCCAAAAGACTCCCCGATGCCTACAATAACAAGAGTTAGTACGCAGAAAGAGAAAGTGCCTTTCTAAAATAAAAAGGAGGGAACAAATCGCAAAGCACGTACCATGATGTTTTGCTTCCCATCTGCCCCTAGACAAAGCTTTCCACTTACGCTCATCATAAGTTGAGTGAGTCACCAACTCCCGAGCCCAATCCGGCAGATCAGGGACCTTGCACGGCATCCATGAAATTGGTGCAGAAGAGGACAGGAAGGCACATTCACTGAACCGACGTTCACCATAATTAAAAAACTACGGAGGCACGAGTGTGCCACTTACGTGTAAAATTCAATTCCTCAGGGAATGGCATGAACTCCACGGGGATAATATCAACAGTCCGTACTCGGACGAATCGGCTCATCCACTCCCGATCTCCGTCTTCTTCATCATCAACAACGAAAGGCGTGGTCGGTCGGCATGGTAAGGTTAGCAGACCTCGATGGCGACAAGGCCGGTACAGTCTGATAAGATGACTGAGCGTGAATTCAAGCCCTGCCTTCTCCGTAAAGAACCTCATCATCAACACTATCTACCAAAGACGGGTGAATCTGTGCCAAGGTAACCTGATACTTTCGATAGAAGTCAAGCACAACCCTATCAAGAGGGCCCAGCATGAAAGGATACGTGTACACATTCAAAAACCCTCGGCACGGTCCCTGATGCTCTCTTCTGGGGAAGGTATCTACAGTACTACCTTTTTCCCCCATCCACAGTCTTTCCTCACCAACTCAAGGTGTCCCTCACCTATCAAAGAAGTAAAATCCAAGGTATGCTCCCATTGATCCTGAGCATCGGGAGACCTTTCTGATGAAAAGTCCCCTTTCAAAGAAAAATGCCCCAAGGCAGGCTCGCCTGGCATCAGCGGCGCTCCGCCAACAAGGCGATAATCGGAGGCGGAAGTCTCTCCCCCTTGCCAAATGGATCCTGATGTAGCAGTCATGACTGTGGTAAAACTCGAGAATTGGCGTAGGAATTTGGGCAAGAGCGTCAATACTAAAATTATGGAGGACCTAATGAAGGAAAAGAGGATAACTACTCGGAATGGCGGAATCTTCAAAATGGTGAATACGACCCTATATATGGATAAAGCAGTAATGATCCGCCTGCCTCAAATGCCTATTAAAAATACTGGCCAAAGCTTTAATCACTTAGGGAAGACATGCCGGCGGAATCACCTCGGTCACTTTGTAACCATGTCATACACTCGACGCTGCCATATGACCAAGCCCCGAGACCAAGCCTCGAGATGGTACCCGATCTCGAGGACCTCCATCAAAATAAGACAGGCTCCAAGAAGCCATTAATATCATTACAAGTCCTGAGATTGTACCCGATCTCGAGGACCTCCGTCAAAAGAAGAGAGGCTCCGAGAAGCCATTAATATCATTACAAATTCTGAGATGGTACCCGATCTCGAGGACCTCCACCAAAAAGAAGATAGGCTCCAAGAATCCATTAATATCACTGCAGGTCACGAGATGGTACCTGATCTCGAGGACCTCTCTCAAGAACAAATTAAGCTCTAAAATGAGTCGCCCATATATAAGCTTGACCTCGGGGTGGCACCCTACTTCGAGAATTTCAGCTATTGCGAGTACAGATCGTCTACCCGATTCTCCAGACCTCGAACTACCTAAGCTCGAGCCAACTCCCGCTCAAAGGCTACCGATAAAGCCTTAGGGCTATCTTTCGTCTTCAGATCAAGCTATCTCTATTCTCAATCACCCGAGCAAACTCCCTCTCGAGGGGTATCGTGGGGTTTAAAGAGCTAGGTTTTCTTCCGAAAGTTCGAAGCCTTACTCTTATTCAACTCGAAGTCAGAGTCCCGACGATCTAAGTTTATCGATCCTACCTGGGCTCGGTCCAAGGGCCGGCAAAAGATTCCACAAGGAATCGGGTAATCTGTCAAGAGCCGGTGAAATACATGCACCCGGGCTCGACATTCGCACCGATCAATATAATCACGCATTTAGATTCTTTGCAAATGCAGGTAAATGGAAATAAAGCATAAATCAGAGACAAATTGAAGAAACATCTTTTCCATTAATAAACAACGGTTACAAAGCCCACGAGGGGTCCTTACACATAATTGCAAAAGCCCACAAGGGGTCCTTACACGGAAACAAAGAATAAAAAAAGTACATGTATAATAAAAGCCTAGAGCCTAGCCTATTCTCGAGGTTGCATCTTCGACAGCAGTGTCTTCGAGCATCATCTCCTCGGGAGTCCATCTCGATCTTCCAGAACGGCATCTTAAAGGGAGAATATAGAAAAGAAAAAAATGATGCAGAAGAGCATAGGGGGATGAAGAAGTGACTGGTGAAAATTTTGGCTAACATGGATTTCGCCAGCACTATTGTGAAGCCACTTCTTGAGACGTCGCACCGACGAGGGATGCAACAGTTAGTAGGTAGTACCACCTCACTCCACGGAAAGAAAATGGACTGAGGCGTCGCACCGAGTAATTAGGAGAGATGAGTGGAAATTCATAGTCCGCGTATCCTCTAATGTGAGGATAATTTGAGATTTCTCTCGCATCACCTCGGGTCAACAACAACAACAACAACAAATCAGTACAATCTCGCTCGGTAGGGAAAAGCCCTGGAAAAGGGTTGTGGCCTAACTGATGAGAGCGCCACCCTGTAACCTTTAGGCCACGGGCCTCAAACATAGGAAATAACAATGGATGAAGATGAACAAAGGAAAGGGGTGAACGGCTGTTGAAGAACATTTTGATGAAGAATTGGTCCCAAAAGGCTCCCATTTATAGAAAGGGTGGCAGTTTAACTGGCAGCCCCATTAATGCCCTTGAAAGACGTATGAGTAGGCGCAATCAATGCATTTTTTGGGAACCGAATCGACGGCGATATTATTGCTTTGAAGAATAAGAATCGACAGTACATCGAATGGCACTGAAAGATGAACCGACAGGACGCCTCAGTTATCACAACGGCTTACGTCATAAGCACGACATCATCACAGAAAGTTCGAAGAGATGGGAATCAAAGTCATTTCTTATTGTTACACTCTAAGAAATGCAGGGACTATCTATATACGGTAAAATCGGAGGGTCCAATTTTTTACCATTACAATGCCTCGTGAGCAAGCTTTCCTAAAGGCTCGAGACTACGGTCGAGATTTATCCTGTGGGGCATCGATGTCTAACCTCGAGGCAGCGCAAGTTACTGGTTATGATAGAACAGTGGGAACTTCCCTAGGCGCACGACTAGGGCTGACAAAACCTAGAGGGCTAGCTCTGACCCGTATCAGGGCATTAAGTGACTATACCTGCCCCATATCCTTGTAATTAATGCTTTTATACTATGTTCCCGCTCATATATAAAGGGGAATCCTTGTCATTTGAAGACATCTGATGCTCAATACCAGATACGCAAGAACATTCTCTCTGCTCTCTAACATATTCTCTTGATTTCACTACTTCATTTATTGCTTATATTCATTGTGTTCTATTTATTGTTCTTAATTTATTGCTTATCATTGATCATAAAGAGCCATCATCCTAGTTCTCATAACCTTTATCTCTCTCTCGACTACTCCAAGTCGGCCATCCAGCTCAACCCCGAGGCCTTACAATCGACAGCTCGAGACCCCCGATCTCCAATTGTTTGGTTTGATTATCATACCATTTCTAAGCTATAATCTTGATTTCTAACCTTTTACTTAGCATCCATCGCTTAAAAACTAGCATAAAAATAGATCACGTATTTTTAGAACCTCATAATCAAATTTAATTGTTATTACCATTTTCACGGTAAACAACTACTCACTTTTAATACACTTTGTACACCTTACTATTATGGCCATGTGGTACCTTGTATCGAACTAGTCCATAAATATCAGGTATTATAGCTTGGACCATATTTTATCTCAAAATGACAAACATCGACGAAACTCATTTTCTTCGATCTGCTTACCCTCTCACCTTCACGAATTTACTTATCACTTTTTTGAAATATCATAATGCTTATAATCTCACAATAATCCCATTCCCGAACTTATGTCGATTTATGACAAAACTTTAATATACAAAAATGCGGGATGTAACATCTCATTCCCGAGCTTCCAACAATTTACTTATGGTGTACTTTCACATACAAAAACTTGGGGTGTAACAACATGTCTCTATTTGTTACGTGATATACTTATTAGATGTCTTGACCTGTTACTTGCTTTCTCTTATTACCTCTCTTCACTTGCTATATGCCTTTACTTGCTACATGCCTCCACTTGTTACATGATCTCACTTATTACATACGTCTACTTTATACCTACTTTTACTTAACGTACATCCTTCCTCGTTTCACGCTCTACAATTCTTTTCTTAGCTGGATTAGGTGACTTTTAGATTGTTGTGTGGTTATGCCTTGTGGAAGCTTTGTATTTATATGTTGAAGACTAGAGCTAGAGTATTGTGCTGCTCATCTTATTCTATTTGACTTTGTATTCCCACTTGAATTTCGCGTGTTAGTTTTTGTGGTCTTACATTGTGAATTTCCCATGCTTGGTTTCTATAGAATAGTTTCATATGAACTTTTGTATTATATATGGATTGGGTTACACGCCGCAAAAATATTGTTATTATATATTGGATCGGATTGCACACTGCAACGGTATTGATATTATATATGGGATCGGGTTTCACGCCGCAACGATATTGATATTATATACGGGATCGGGTCGCACGCTGAAACAGAGAAGATGTATTATGGTTATTCTTAACTGTTGATTATATTACCGTATTGTGTTGTGATACTAAGAAATGATGATATTCAGGGGCCCTCTATCATTTGTATTCTTGTTTTATTTATTACGTGGCTATTCGTGTCTCTTTCTCGTATTGCTCTTTTTGTTTATCACCTGCACAGGTCAAATAATAAGTGAGTATCCATTAAATTAAACCCTGTCATTACTTCATCGAGTTTAGCAAGATACTTACTGAGTACATTGGATCAGTTGTACTCATACTACACTTCTACACCTTGTGTGCAGATCTTAGAGCCCCGTAGTTGTGGAAGATGAAACCTTGCATAAAGATATACCTGTGTTTCAGATTCGAGCTACATCTTGTTCATGGTAGTTTAGGATTTCAAATTTTGTTTATGTAAACTTCAAACATATATTGTATTTATTCTTCGTATCGGCTTTGTAAATCCAGATCATAGTGGCTCATGACTTGTACTACCAGTCCTTGGGAGGTTGTATAGAATTCAGTCATTTTATTCCTTCTTATTAATAACCTATCAATTGAGTTACCTTGTTCTTATTAGATCTAGATTTCAATGATGAAAAAATTATATTGTTGTTTGCAGAATCACTCAAGACGCAAAGAAGGATGCGAGCAAGTCTATCAATGATGTAGGAAAGAAGACAAGAAAGAAAGTAGTAAAAGAAAGGAAGAATGCAAAGATCTATCAATGGAAACAAGAAACGAAGGCCAAAGATTAAAGAAATTTGTGAAAGATACGACAACCGGGATGATGAAGTAGAAAGTAGGAAAGACGAAGATTTGAGGAGATCTAGATTGCCGAAATTGCACCTGCTCTGATTGCTAAAGATATGCGTCGCAAAGGAGAACAGTTAATCCCTTCGATCAAGGAACAATCTAAGGATCACCTACATAGGAGATTCTCTTTCAAGAAGGAAAGAATGGCAATCATGACCCAACTAAGGAAGCTTCGCACTTATTCTTGGAATGAATCATAATAGATTCAACTACAAGGATCAATTCCCCTGGGATCGCAAATCTCTCAACGATCTGCTGAAATTAGACAAGCCAATGTTCAAGTATATATTGGAGTTCATCAAGGAAGAATCATATATTTTGATTAAACCAACTTCATGCTCTTTGTTCTACTATAAACAAGCATTGTAATGTAAGTGTAGTTTACTGTGTAATCTGTAGAGAGAAGAAAGAGAGTAAAACCTTGGTGAGGCATTGTATCAAAATTATCACGACTGTACTGACAACCAAGAGTGAGTTGGTGTTTGGATATAACATCAACACAATTGTATGAAGTTATTAAAAGAGGTTTGAAGAGAGAACACCCTTGCAATCCAAGTATACAAATTTTGGGTGTCTTTAACTCCTGAACTTTACTTCTGTACTTTCAATTGGTATCACAGCAGGTCTCACATATTTACACTTTTGCTTAATAGCTAGTGTTGCTCCCAAACGCACACGCAAGTATACGTGGTCGACATGTAATATAGGATTGTTAGTCCAGATATCATACCTACAGGGACTTGTGATTAACTATTTACTAAATGAAACCCAAACGATTAATTTATTCAAGCAATTTTCTAAAGTATGAATATTTAACAAAAGCTAATCCAGGGTCGCAAATTAAGAGATTAAAGGAAACAAGTTGCAAGATTAGAGACGAATTCAATGAGAGACGATATTCTAGAGCTATGGGTTAGGTTACAATCCCGTTGAGTTTTCCATCTAAATTGTTTAATTAATTTATCTAGTTTATTGATTGACGGTGTTAATATTACTTGTAGCCTTCTTCCGAAGTACTACTCGCATATTCAAGCTAACCTAACGCCTATATTCCTATGGAATTAGGATTAACAAGAACACATAAATAATTCCGATATAATAATCAAGCAAGGCGATCAGGTACATTCCTATCCAACTGCAAATGTGATCCTGATGCTCGAGTTCAAGATCTTGCTCTATTCAATCTTATATACAATCTAAAACCTTCTCCCGAGTTCAGGATCTTGCTCTATTCAATCTTATATGCAATCTAAAACCTTCTCCGAGTTCAATCCTAGATTCTTTGATCGTATTCAATTGGTGATCAAACAATAAAATAATTAAGTGCAAGATTGAATAAATAAACCAATATGATAAAATAATAAGAATAATTCAAGCTTTAAACTACAACGTTCATGTAGCACCCCACGACTCTATAAAAAATAAACTATAAAACTAAAAGAAGAGAGGAGAATGAAAACTATTGTGTGTTCTCCCACTTGAATTCTCCTTCAATGTAAGTTAGATATCCTCCAAATTAAGTTTAGGACCCCCTTTTATACGAGTTGGGACCGTGTAGGACCGAAATAACCTTGTCCAAGACGAAATAGGAGAGTACCTGACCCAGCGTCCAAGGTAGCGTGGGGCACTGGCCCTGGCGCTGGAATGCTTAAAATTCTTCCCACAGCGCCACAGGTGGCATTGGGCGCTGAAATTCCACTTTTCCCATTTTTCCTCCGTTTTGGCTCTAATTTCACACCTTTCACCCCCAATTGCTTCAGGGTGATTCCTACATATAAAAGCACCACGAATAAGTATAAACAAATACATTTCACATCCGAAATCCACAAAACACGAGTAAAATATGAGGCAATATACATATAAACATATATACACTTTAAGTTAAATGTCAACACCCTGCACTTAAATTCTTGATTGTCCTCGAGCAACGGGACTATCAACTACACCCCAACAACGTAGATCTCAACTAGGGAAGAGCAATATTTTTTTAACCTACACTCTACCAACGGCCATGGTTGATAGCATCAATTAAACTGTAGCACATGCAATCACTTACACTTCCCTTTGATTTTACCATTCTTCACATATTCATAACATAGACAACATGCTCATAACAATCCTAGCCTCAAAAGCCGACTCAATATCACAATGCACTCATGGTTTGAACTTCCAACATCACAAAAAGTCTAATAACGTTACCTATCTCTGGTGAAACCATGTGCCCTCACAACAAGAACAAGAGAGTAAGTTGAATCCACACATTCGAATCTCATGATCAAATATAGTTTAAGGACTCACATATATCAAAAAAATCTCTCGCTCTCACAACAAAGTCACATGCTTGCAATTGGTACCATAGGCTTGCCCATAATGTAAATCTCTAATATTGTAGACTCACTCGATCTAAAATCAATTAGTAATTTTTCATTGTTGTAATGTGGGCTAAGGGACGGGTAGGATATATTTAGGATTATTGATTCACCCTCCTAAGTATTTAACACATCACATAATAAACTTAAGCGCATATTCTTCAATCCACTTCAATTTCACAAACAAGATCACTCCCCAAAATTATTCCTTCTTTCGTTAAGCACTACTTTAATTTATACACTACTAGAAAGAACAAGAAAATAATTTATTCATCTCAATTTTTCCTTCTCTTTTTTCGGATTTTTCTTTCTTTTTCTTCTTTCTTTTTCTTTCAACAACTATTTTTCCTTTTTCATTTTCCGCTAGTGGTGTATTATTTTTACAAAACAAGTGGACCTTTCTTCTTCCATTATTTCCATTCAAAAGCCACCCCAGACTTAGCCCTTACTTCTTAGCGCTCATTTCACAATTAAAGTATTTTTAGAGGTAACAGGATCAAAATAATGTCAATTAAGAACGAAATTTGATCGACTCGTAATGTGGGTACCAAATAAAAGTCTATAGGCTCAAAAAGGTTAAATAGGGATAGCTTTTATTTGTAATAAGCAATTAAGCTCAAAGAGATCAAAGAAAGCCTAAAATAATTTTTCAAACCGAGAGTCACATAAAATTTCACTTCGACTTACATACCGGGGCAATTTCTAGACTCAACCACAATGACATGGACTACACAAAAACCTCACGTCACACATGGCACATGACTCACTAAGGACGGTCTCATTTCGAATCTCAAACAATGCAAGTGTTTACAGAGCCACAAGATATCAAGCATTAAGCACAAAGGAACAACAGTCAAATAAAAGTGACATAGGCATCACAAAATAAGCTATATAATTTCATCAAGGCATCATGAGCAATTTCAAAACAAGGGGAAGATATTTCACATGCAAAAGCTTAAATACGCTACAATCAAATAAGTCGAAGGAGCCTAAGTTCATCAATCTTCCTCCTTTTATTTCCTAAATTCTAATCTACGCAAAAAAACTACTACCCAGTTAAATGTAACGACCCGGCCGGTCGTTTCGAGAGTTATAGGCTCGTTCCCTCATTTTCTGCTTCTTTTGTGTTCTTCAGCTGTATTTTGACTTACCGGGTTAGTTTGTTCGGGTCCGGAGTGGTTTTGGAGTGAATTGGGACACTTCCTATTTGAAAGCTTAAGTTGGAAGAGCTGACCGGATGTTGACTTATGTTTAAATGACCTTTTTGAATTTTGATGGATCCGTTAGCTCTAGTAAGTGATTTTGGACTTAGGAGCACATTCGAAATGTGATTTGGAGGCCCGTGGTAGAATTAGGATTGAATTGGCGAAAGTTAGAATTTTGGCAATTATGATCGGTAGTGGAAATTTTGATATTGGGGTTGGATTGGATTTCAAGAAATTGTAGTTGGTTCGTGGTGTCACTTCTGACTTGTGTGCAAAATTTGAGGTCATACGGATGTTATTTGATAGGTTTCGACGTTGTTTGTAGAATTTGGAAGTTTCGATGATCATTAGGCTTGAATCTGTGTGTAACTCATGCTTTTGGTGTTGTTCGAGGTGATTTGATGATTGGACTAAGTACATATGGTGTTGTGGGAAATGCTGGTATGTTTGGTTCAGGTCCCGAGGGCCTTGGGTTGATTTCGGGTGATTAACGGAACAAGTTTTGAATTTGGAAGGCTGTTGAAGTTCAACTCCGCTGTCATAATCGCACCTGCGGATGTCTCATTGAAGGTGCCAGCCCGTAGAAGTGTGCAAGAGATCGCAGATGCGAGGTTGGAGAAGTTGGGAAAAAGGCGGTGGTGCGATGAAGTTCCGGCACCTGCGAGGGTCGCAGAAGCGGATTATGGGGCGCAGGTGTGTGTTTGGACCGCAGGTGCGATGGGTTTCTGCACCTGCGATGACCGTAGATGCTGTCAACTGATCGCAGAAGCGGAGGTTGGATGTTTAATGATTTTCCGCAGAAGCGGAACATTTTCCACAAAAACGGTTCCGTAGATGCGTTAAATGAGCCGCAGGTGCGAAAAACCTTGGCAAGATATTTAAACCAAGGGTTCGCAATTTTAGTCTTGTTTCAACATTTTGGACTCAGCTTAGGCAATTTTGAAGATGATTTTCGTGGGGATTTTAGAGGTATGCATCTTGAACTCATTTTTTATCATAAATCTTGTTTCCCCATTGTTTTTCCCACTTAGATTGTGTGATGCTGAGGTAAAATTTGGGAGATTAGGGCTTGAGAATTCGAGAGAGAATTTTGGGGTTTTGAGTGACCAAATAAGGTCAGATTTGGTAAATTTGGTACGGTTAGACTCGTGAGGGAATGGGCTGGCGGGTTTTGTAACTTTTGTCGGATTTCGAGACGTGGGCCCGGGGGTTGGGTTTGAGTAGATTTTGGATTTTGGCGATGATTAGGTGTTTTTCTTGTGGAATTGATTCCATTAGCCTATATTGATCGTATTGTATTGCTTGTGGCTGGATCTGAGGCGTTCGGAGACCGAGTTGAGAGGCAAGGGTATTGTAGAGTAGGATTTTGCTTGGTTTGAGGTAAGTAGCACTTTCAACTTGGTTATGAAGGTTTGAAATCCCGAACTACGTGTTATGTGGTTAGTATTGAGGTGACGAACATGCTAAATGACAGGCGCGCGGGCATGCACCATGAGAGTCGTGACCTGGTTCATTCCATGGCACCTTTTAGTGACTCTTTCTTGTTGATATCCGTGTTCCATCATGTGATAAAGTAGATGAGCTGTAAATCATGCTAGATATCATGTTAGGCCTTTACGCCGATACTGTTGGGACCCCTAGTGGTCTTTTCTTGCTGTCATATCTCAGTCTCAGCTATTATTTATTGGCACATCATATCATTGTTCCGGGCTAGTTTTATGGCATTGTGAGTCCGTGGGTGAGACTGAAGAGTGATGACTGAGTGAGGCCGAGGGCCTGATTATGAGTGATAGTTATGGGATCGGGTTGCACGCCACAATAGTTGTATTGATTTGGAGGAGCCCCTCCGAGGTCTGTACACACCCCTAGTGAGCGCAGTTGATATTATTATTTGGAGATGGATTTTCTCCATGAGGCTGGATTGGCCTATGTCCACGGTACTGGAGACTGATGTTCAGTGATGTATATATTCCGGGATGGATCTTCCCTGGGCCGTGTGATCCATATACAGTACCGAGTGATTGTGAGGTTATTATTATTACCTGGAGATGGATCTTCTCCATAGGGCTGGATTGGCCTTCCTCAGTACTGAGTGACTGCTGTCAGAGATGTATGTAATCCGGGAGGGATTTTCCCTGGGTAGTATGAGCCATATACAATATTGAGTGGACGAGCATTTGAGAGTGTGAGCACAGGAGATATTCAGCATGGTGCATCACATACAGCATGTGCATTAGCATGTAGATGTAGCAGAGTTTTCTTCTTTACCTTGTTCGTATCTGCTCTATTTTACCGTTTCAGCCGCCTATTTAATTGAAAGCATGCCTATGTTATTGCACATTCATTTCTATTATTTCTGTCGCAGTTGCGTTTGTCTCTACCTTTCAGTCCAGAAATTAGACTCGTTACATACTGAGTTGGTATACTCACGTTACCCCTGCACCTTGTGTGCAGATTCAGGTACTTTTGGTCCTAGTGGCAGTCGCTGATTGAGGCTTCAGGCTTTAGGAGACTATCGGGGTATCTACACGGGGTTCGCAGGCCTTGACACTCTTTCTTTATCTCCAGATGTATTTCAGTTTGTTCCTTTAAACATCGTAATAGACTATGTTCTCCTCTAGACGCTCATGCACTCAATGACTCCCCGATTTTGGGCAGTTGTATCATAATTTTGATTTTATTATGTTTTCAAAATGTTCCTTAATGATTTATCGCTTCTGTATTTGTTATTTAAAATATTTTTGAGGTGTTGGATTATTGAGTTGAGGCTGGCCTCGTTCCACGATAGGCGCCATCACAACGGGTCGAGTTTGGGTCGTGCCAAGTTAGTATCAGAGCCTAGGTTATATAGGTCTCACGAGTCATGAGCGGGTTTAGTAGATTCTTGTGGATCGGTACGGAGACGTCTGTACTTATCTTCGAGAGGCTGCAGAACCTTTTTATGAAAACTTCACACTCTTGATTTTTTGTCGTGTGAATCTGTTGATTCTGGTAAATAAACTTATGTTATTCTATTCTCTCACAGATGGTGAGGATACGTGCTACTGGACAGGACGGACAGCCACCAGTGCCACCAGTTGGGGTTGCGAGAGGCCGAGGTCGCGGTAGAGGTCGTGGTAGGGGCAGAGGTGCAGCCCACACAGCAACTAGGGCGGCACCTACAGATCCACCAGTTGCCCTAGTTCACGCTCAGGTTCTGGTTGTAGATGCACCAGCGAGACCAGCTCAGGCAGCAGCTGTGCCTATTATTATCCCATGCATTAAGGAAGCCCTAGCTTAGATTTTGAACGTGTGCACCAGTATTTTCACCAACCAAACACAATGTTGAAAAATGGTTAGAATGAGGTCTGATGCGCTCCAACTCTAAAATCACTTCACTTTTGACATCCTCGCTTTTGCACACTTCGTCAACCTCGAAATTATTAATAATATTTTGGTCGAGTAGTTGGAATTCCTTTTTCCGTTCCACGAGTTTGCCAGTATCCACAAAAATTGGTTGTAGGGCATCAGAAGCCTCAAACATTTTATGCAATAGAGCTTGCAATTCATGCATATCTGAGCCATATTGGTCTATCTCTTGCCTGAGCTCAGTTGTTTCGTCTATCAGCTGTTCTGCCATATTTGAAAGACCATTACGTAGAACCCCATGAAATTTTACCATTTGAGCTTGTTCCTCTATCCAAGATATGCTCATGATACCTTCTTCTTCAAAGTTATCTTCCTATGGGAACTCGCTCTCTTCGTCGAGTTGAGGTTCTTCTTGAAAATTTTCCATTAATTCGTCGATTCTAGCCTCCATTCCTTTGATCGCTAAGGCGGTCTTTTTGTGAATTTTATCGTGTTGCTCGGCTATTTGCCTCATCATGTCCTGTTGCTCGACTACTTGCCTCATCATGTCTATAATACGAGCAACGCGTTCCATATCCTCCACTCCATTGCTCCTATCAAACTCATAAACATTATTAGAAATATTATAATAAGAGCTCTGAGAAGGATAATAAAAATTAGGACAACCATCCCAATGGCCACCTTGACCACCACACACATTACAAATATTCCACTCATAAGATTGAGATTCACAATGTTGCCACAAGTGTGTTCCTCCACAATATGGACATGGATCACCAAAATAAGAATAACCAATATTCGACCAATTCTCATTCCAATATGCCATGTCAACAAAGATAATAAAATATTAAACAAAGATAAAAATGAAAAAACTTCAGTCTAAGAAAAGTAAAAATCTAATCTAATAGAATAGTTAATTTCTAAGTCCGCTGGTCGACAAGTAATATAGGATTGTAAGTCCAGATATCGTACCCACAAGGACTTGTGATTAACTATTTACTAAATTAAACCCAAACGATTTATTTATTCAAGCGATTTTCTAAAGTATGAATATTTAACTAAAGCTATTCCAGAGTCACAAACTAAGCGATTAAAGGAAACAAGTTGCAAGATTATAGACGAATTCAATGAGAGACAATATTCTAGAGCTATGTGTTAGCTAACAATCCCGTTGAGTTTTCCACCTAAATTGTCTAACTAATTTATCTCGTTTATTGATTGACAGTGTTAATATTACTCATAGCCTTCTCCAGAAGTACTACTCGCCTATTCAAGCTAACCTAACACATCTATTCCTATGGAATTAGGATTAAGAAGAACGCATTAATAGTTCTCGTATAATAACCAAGCAAGGTGACTAGGTATTTTCCTATCATAACCGCGAATCAGTTCCCGATGCTCGAGTTAAAGATCTTGCTCTATTTAATCTTATATATAATCTAAAATTCTATCTCCCGAGTTCAATCCTACATTCGTAGATAGTGTCACACCTCCTTTTTTACACACCTACCCCGAAGGATAAATGTATAAGGGAGTTTTTCCATTTAAAGTGACATTATTCGAAATGGGATAATTTATTTAATTAGAGTCGCCACTTGGGATAGGTTTTGCTTTTGGTGTCCCAAGTCACCGGCTTATCTTGAATCCCAAATCGAGGAAATTTCGACTTCCCGAGTGGAGTCTGCGAACCAAAAATTCTGAATAAGGAATTCTGTTGACCCGAGGGAAGGTGTTAGGCACCCCCGGATCTCGTGGTTCTAGCACGGTCGCTTAAACTATTATAAATGGCTAAAAATCTGATTTTAATACATGTTATCCTATAGTGCAATCTTAAAATTATTTAACCGCTTTTAATTAAATTTTTAAGGAAAGTTGAACGTCGTTTAAAACGTGTTTTTGGATCACGTCACATGAAATGCACCCGGATCCGTGACACATTTTATTCAACGTTTTGGGATTTGGATTTGGGTCACATGAAATGAGCACCCGAATTTAGGAAGGTAAATTTATTAAAGAACGCGCCTAAAGCAACTAACGTGTTATCGACTTTGCGGGAGGCCATGAAATTTCGCTAAATGGCACGTCCCGAATTCTAAGTATTTTAATATAAACATTTAAATAGGGCCACGCAATTTATGAATTTTATTTGGCGCGGCGCACCTCGTTTTATTTTAAAGGCCAGCCTATAAGGACTACGATTTTCTATTGTGTATTGTCTCTAAAAGTACCTTAATTAATTAGTATTGTGAATTGCGATTATTAGAAGTAATTAAGGAAATTGGGCTTCACGTTCAAGTCCACACTTGAACAAAAGGAAAACCTCTTAGTTCAAGGGTGCTACTTAACTAGGAAAGCCCAAGACCTATGTTGCAAAATTAATCCCATTAACCTTTGGGTGAATTTAAACCTTCAGCAGTTTTCATTGGGCTTCAAGCTTAGCCTAGGAAGAAAGAATACACAGTTAGATTCACGTTGGGCTTCGTACAGATGAATTTCAGGCCCAAACTTAACAATTGGACTTAACAATTTGCAAGTAGTTGAACTATTTCAACTTATTCAAATCAGCCTGCCAATCCTAAATCCAAACACACTTATTTGAACATTAGCAATCTCTATATTGAAATACTGATTTTTTATTTTAAATCTTTACACATGGAATTTCGGACCTCATGAAACTTATCTACTGGTGAGTTTCTGGATATCAATAGTGGTTTAAACTTCGTTTATCACTAAGGGTTAAAAACTGGAAACATGGACTGAATTTAACAAAATAGTCGTGAGTGTAAACATCAAGTGTATAGACTAAACAACTCGATTACATAGTCCAACTATTATGACCTTCAAATTTTCGCTAATATAGCTATTTAGTATTCCAAGTAGTGTACTAATCACAGCTATACATGAACATATTAATAGCCCAAATCCAAAGCAGAAAAACTAAACTCAACATTGAATCAGCAACTAACATTTGAGTTGATAGAATTCGACTAGAATTGAAGAGGAAAAATCTAAACATAAATCCTGCCTGAATTAATCCAACAGACCATTAGCTAAACTAAACTAACTATTGGCAAGATTAAACAAATACATATCAATTAGCATCTATCTATCTATTGACAGATAATGATCCAAGCAAGTACATATCAGGAAGCCAATTCGTGAGTAGGTTTTATTTCAGTTCCAACTCAAAGCTACATCGAGGCAATTTAAGGTGTGTACCTGGAAGTTGAAATACAAATAAGAAGAAGGAGAAATCAGCAGCAGTTGTGAGCTAATAGCAGTGTTAAACAGCAGGGAACAGCAACAGCAATTTCAACTTTGAATCCGAGAAATGACAACCAGTAAACAGACCAAAATCGACTCGAATAGACCATATTCAGCTTGAAATTAACCCTGAAGCTTTTTAACCCTCAATCACTGAAAACCAGGGGATGTTCAGGCTATTTTGGACTTTAGACAAGCTAGGAATTCCACTGAAGAGCTGGAACTACGAATTACTATTAAGAAATCTTCAATAGAACAGTACTTTTGAGTTTTAGTGCTATTTTTTTTTTTCTGTTTTTGAAGAACTAAGATTTAAAATGAATTTTTTTAACTCTAAGATTTCAGATTTGGTTTTTTTTTTTTGAATTTGAAATTCAAAATTTTCAGATTCAAAACTTGTAGAGCACTTTTTGGGGGGGAATTTTCAGATGTCAAAAACCTTGTGAAATAAAGAAATGGGGACTGCCTTTTTATAGGCAAAACTTAAGGCAGTCTTCAGATTTCACTTTGCCCCCTAAGTCCCTCTTTTATTTTTCAGTTTTAGCTAATTAGTCCCTTATTTGTTGGCTTGCTGCCCAAGTTACCGCATTAAGTTGCTGATATTTCAACTAAAACCCTCTTCTGGAAGAGTCTAGGGGGTTCCAGTCTCAACTACAACATTGTTCTCTATTTAGGAATGCCTATACTACCCTTTATTAAATCTGAAATTTACTAACCTAGTACTAACTAAACCCCAACCCCTTTTTACCCTGGTTAGAATTATCAGATATAACCAAACAATCCTAATATCTGAATTAATGGATCTAAATAACTCTAATTAGGACTTGAACTAACTAAAAATCGAAATCAACAAATAATATTGTCAATTCTAAAAATCAGTAGAAAACTAACACAATATTCATGCCTTGACTACAATTTGACTGAATAAATATTTTTAACAAAAACAAAGAACATCTATAATTCGAACACATCTAACTTGAAAAATCAGACTAAAGAAACAAAGGAGATGGGAAGAAGTTTGAATAAAGAGTAAAAAAAAAAGAAGAGAGAAGGTTAAACAGAAGAAAAAATAAAATAAAGGAAAGAAAACTCACCATCTTGACTTGAACATCTCTATTAAGAAATGACGAATGAATACTGGGAAAGGACCCCGTATGAATGGATTTAGCCTTGGCTTCGAAAACTCGAACCCTAGATTTAATATTTGAGCAATTCCATAAGGATTCGAGAGGGATAGACTTGAGTTTTGGAATGAGGAGGACAGAAGGATTCAAGGGTGTTAGTTTAAGGTCGATTGGCGACGGCGCCGCCATCGGAAAAAGTGGGCGGCGCTAGGGTTCCGCCCTTTTGAGTTTGGGATTTGAACGGTTTCAGGGGGGCTTGAAGTGAATGAAGTGAAGGCTTGAGATGACGGGGTTGAGAGGAGTTTGTGGTACGATTTTAGTAGGGTTTGGAGACCAAACACCGCCGCATGATGATTTCCGGTGGCGGCGGCGGCGGTGAGAGATGAGGATGAAGGGGACGACATGGTCTTAGGTTAAGGGATCTATTCGGACACTTTTGATTAAATGGGGAAGGGATTGAGGCCCTTGGATGAGATAAAATGGAGGGCCAGGATTGAATCATTACCTACTAAGTCAAAATGACGTAGTATTCTTTCTATACTACGTCGTTTCATTAATCTCAGAGGTATGGGGTTTGGAGTGGGTACAATTTGGGCTGGACGGGTATTTGGGCTAATTTGGCGTGGGTTTTGGGGTGTTTGACTTGGGCTGGAATTAGAAATGGCCCAAGTTACACACACCAGCCTACTTATTTGTTTTTTTTCTTCTTTTCTTCCTTTTCTTATTCAATTTTTAGATTTTATTAAGTACAAAATTAAAAGTAGACAAGACCTGATTTATCTCTAAAATTAAACTAATTAATTTTCAAAAATTAAACAAATCCTAGTTTAAAAAGAAAACTTAAGAAAAAAAAAAACAATGCAAAAGGACTATTTTGGTATTTTCTCTTATTTTTTGTAATGTTAATTAACCAATAAAAATATTAAAATGCAAGTATGCTATTTTTGTATTTTTCATGAGTTATATCAAATAAAAATGCACAAAAATGCACACAATCACAAAATCATGCAATTAATTCCCTAAAATTCAAATAATAAAAGAAAAAAATCCTAATTTTAATGAATTCTATAGGAGTAATTCAAGCGAGGCAAAAATCACGTGCTCACAACATTTGGTTTAAGCAACTCTATATGTGTGCTTACATATTCTAAAAGGATAATGATGATGTCATCTTGATTTGATCTATTCTAGTAGTTCTATTACTAACTAATAGTAATGTAATCAATATTTTTTCAGATTAAGAATATGAAATCCTTTAAACAGTAGCTTTAATATTTAGCAATACTAAGAGGTGAGTTTAACTAGAACAGGTAAAGATTATTTTGATTGCTTACATGCCTTCATGACATGTGTAAATTTATATCCGAGATATTAAAGGCATGCTACTTGTTACAATAAAAAAAAGGAACTCTTTATCATATAAATTAATTTGGAATATTTTCTTTGATAGTTTTCACTATATTAAATTTATCAATCCTTGAATTAGTGGCGATCTAAAATTATGTTCCATTCTCTAAAGAGAATGAGATAATTTATGATAAATATTATATGAGCATAAGACAGTGGGTTCAAGTCCCACTGCACCATGAGGGTAAGACACCAGGTTCAAGTCCTGGTGCACCATGATGATAAGATGTTGGGTTAAAGTTCCATCATATTATGGCCTAACACGTCTCATATGTGTAAGACATTGGGTTCAGGTCTCATTGGCCCATATTGATGATATAATAATGGTAGTGTGAAAATGATACCTTTTTATGAAAAATCATGAAGTCCGCCCCAGTATCGGATCAGCTCCATTCCCAGAAGCGAATGTGATAGCGATAAATCAAAAGTCTGAAAGAAGACAAAATAATTATCATTGCCGTATAAATATATGTGGGCATGGCAAGAAATGAAATAATAATCACCATGCTGGTGGTCGTTATAAACAAGAGAACAATAAGGGTTCTCAGAATAATCCTTCAAAAGGCAAAGGTAATAATGTCCACCGATATGGTATGAAAAATCATTGGGCACGAATTTGACGTACGCCAGAATATTTTGTTAAACTTTATCAAGCCTCTATAAAAGGGAAACATAAATAAAGTTAAGACTCATTTGACCTTTCAAAATGATGTTGAGGCGGGCCCTATGTATAATCATGATAAAGTTGATGCAAACCTTGCCTATAAAGAAGATATTTTTGAAGGCCTTGCAGATATTACTCATTTAGAAGTTAGAGACTTCTTTGAGCATCATAACCGAAGACTTATTATTGGAAAAAATTATAAGAATAAATGTATTTCTTTTTATGAAGTTCATATTTTGAATAAAACTTTTTATGTTGTCAGTATTTAATTTCCTAAATGTAGTTTCTTCTGTTCTTAAATTTTTCAATATTACTTATGATGTATTTTTTTTTCTTCTTGAAGAATAGGAAACTTCCCAGTCTTCAGTTGGTCGTATGAATAATAAAGAAGAAATATGTCTTCTGGATAATGCTACGACGCACACCATATTAAAAGATACGAGATATTTCTCTTATTTAATTATGAACGATCCAATATCATAACAATATATGGTAGTACAAAATTAATTGAGAGCTCTGGAAGAGCGACTGTATTACTACCAGGAGGAACTATATTGGCTGTTAATGATGCATTATATTATAGTAGGTCTCAAAGAAACTTGTTGAGTTTCAAAGATATTCGCCAAAATGGCTATCATATTGAGACCACCAATGAAGGAAATGTTGAATACCTTTATATTACTACAATAAAAGCAGAAAAGAAGTATGTGCTTGAAAAGCTTCCCGCATTTTCCTCCGGATTATACTACACTAATATTAGTGCAGTCGAATCACATGCCATAGTAAACAAGGAGGAGTTTACTAATGATTATATTATTTGGCATGCCGGTTGGGCCATCCCGGTTATAATATGATGCGTAAAATAATTGAGAATTCACATGGTCATTCATTGAAGAACCAGAAGATTCTTCAAACTAAAAAATTCTCTTCTGCTGCATGTTCTCAAGGCAAACTGATTATTAGACCATCAATAATTAAAGTTGGAGTTGAATCTCCTGCATTTTTGGAACGTATACAGGGTGTAATATGTGGGCCCATACACCCTCCATGTGGACCATTCAGATATTATATGATTTTGATAGATGCATCTACAAGATGGTCACATGTGTGCTTGTTATCAACCCGCAATTTGGCCTTTGCGAGGTTACTAGCTCAATTAATAAGATTAAGGTCACAGTTTTCAGATTATGCAATTAAGACACTTTGTCTTCATAATGCTGGTGAATTTACGTCCCAGGCCTTTAATGATTATTGCATATCAATTGGGATAACCGTTTAGCCAAAAAATGGAATTTTAACTAAAGCTATATTTTTAGAAGAACACGGGTTACTGATAATCGCAAGAATATATAAAAGAGAATAATTTGAATAGCCAGAATATAATTGAATAAAGCAAGTAATTTAAAGTATATTCAGATGATTTTTCCTGTGTCTACAATTGTTCAGTCTTCTCCTTTTATAGCTATCTTAGATGTAAGTGCCTTGCTTTGGTCATAATAAGGTTATTATGAGCAATAAATGACATTGAATGCTACGTTACATAATCATTACATTTAAGACAGATTCTCTAACGTTTTCAGCATTTAATGCTTATCAAATATTGTATTTGGACCCTCGTATGCTGTCAGATTCGTTCCTTCTGATTCTCGGATGTAAATGACTTAAATAGGTACGGGCGCCGTGTTACTTGTCTGATGTCCCGTGCCTCTTCCTCTTTCCTTGCTCGTATCTGTTGTAACTCCTGGCTCGTGGTTAATTGCGATTCTTTGACCATTTGACTAATCCATGTGTCTTGACACGTCACCTTTATACATAAATATAATTTTCCCCAATACAGTCTGCAAGCGTCTTGGTTTTCTTTCCGCGGGAGGAATGCAAATATAGAAGGGAAGTATTAATAGAATTGTGGTACACGAAAAATGAACCAATCTTCTGAATAATGTATCATGCTATGACATAATTAGGAAGAGTAAGTACTGACATTTTTTATCATCGAAATATAGTGTTGCAAGCATAAGTACTGTATCAGCAATTTGCAAGTGATTATGAAGTGCCTAGCCCAAGAATGCATGGTTGAGGCACTCTACATGGGTTATGTGGTTTTATTTATTGATTTTTTGAAAACGTTTTTCTCTTGATATCCCTATAAAAGATTTTCTTAATCTCAACAAAATCTTGAATGCAATACTTCAAAAATGGTATGTGCACTAGGAGGCAGAAATTAGGTTTTTGAAAAAATAAAAAGGAGGCACATTAGGGTAAAGTGGTAAACATTCCTCCTAGGAGATATGTTGTTTTTCTTATTCATAATTTAATCTTATTCCTCAAATTACGCGTAACAAAAAAAGTTGTTTATTTTTTACTCAACTCTTCTCATCTCATTCCTTATACGTTGAAAAAGAAACATATTTTATACGTACGTACATATATATATATATATATATATATATATATATATATATATATATATATATATATATATATATATATATATAATGGCACAAAAATAATTAACTTCATCTATTGACATATGCTTTTCCGTGGTGTCACGACCCAAAATCCAACAAAGGTTGTCATGACGCCGGACACCGCTGACAGGCAAGACAACAATAAATAATTAACGTGGTTCTCACTTTAGTATTCTTGAAATCATAATTTCCCTAAGTTGAATAATAATTGATGAACTTCACAGAGAAAATAATAATGTTTTAGCAAATTTCAATACTGAATAATCCCATAATCATCCCAGAATCCGGTGTCACAAGTATATGAGCATTTACGAGGAATTAAAATAAAAATACAATATATATCCGGAATATAAATTTGGACAGAAAAGAAAATACAAGTACTCTGGAGGAGACTCTGCTGGTTGCGGATCGTCTCACAAGATGCAGCTCACCTAAGTCCCCATATCAACCACACCGCTATGCCCACAAGGCTACTAGATGCACATGTGCCAGTATAACAAAATGTACAGCAAGTGTAGTATGAGTACGAAAATAACGCGTACACAGTAAGTATCCAGTCTAATCTCGAAGAAGTAGTGACGAGAGGTCGACTCTGACACTTGTTGTGGCCATCAATAATATTTTTAGTCGTGGGTTTTATTAAAAACGACAGTAAACTCAAGGAAATCTTGAAGCAAGTAAACAATCCTCTTGGTAATAAGAGATTTCCAAATTTATTTTTCATCATTTATCAATTTATCTAAGATCAGGAGGCAATATCATTATTTATAAATTTCAAGGCAAACAATACAAGCATGCGCAATTCCTGTCGAGGTCGTACGACCCGATCCAACATAATATTTAAATTGTGCACTGCCAGGGGGTCGAATGGCACGAACCAAAGATGCATCTATTTAATCTACCGAGGCGTTTGGCCCCTTCCACAAAAGATAAATGCATTGAAACAGTCAATCAAGAATTCATCAAGGGGAAATTATCCAAGGAAAAGGCAATTTCTCTTTTAAAAGTCAAGAAAGTGATGTTTAGCCTTTTAGAAAATTATTTACCAAGTTCAATATGATTTAAGCATTTTAAATTGACAATAAGGTTGCAAATATCACAAGTAAAGCATGCTTTTGGGTCCTAGACTACTCGGACTTAAGCATAATAGTAGCTACGCAAGGACTCTCGTCACCTCGTGCGTACGTAGCCCCCACAAATAGGAGCACATATTTATTTAGTTCACATATGGGGTAAATTCCCTCATACAAGGTTAGAAAGGAGACTTACCTCGCTCCGAAGTTCCATAACCAGCTCCCGAGCCCTTCAAACAACTCGAATCGATGTTCAACACTCCAAAACTAGCCAATAATTATGCAAACCCATTAATATATACTCATTATAATTCAATTTATAACAATTTATAACCCCAACCCGATCGAAAAGTCGATAAAAATAACCTTTGGGCCCACGTGCCCGGATTCTAAAATTTTTCGAAGATAAACTTTTCCCATTACGCCACGAACTCAAATATATAACTTATTCCAAGTTCCATGTCCAAAATCGTGGTCAAAATCCAAAAATATAAATTCTAAGTTTTTCCACCAAAACCCCAAGTTCCCACTAATTTTCCATGATTAAATCTATATAAAATCATGTATTTAACTTAAAATTAGGAAGAACGCACTTACCCCTTACTAGTCGATGAAGATGGCACTCCACATTGCTCCAAAATCGACTCACATGGACGAGATAAAATGAAATTTGTGAGCACGTGATTTTTGCTATGAATTACTCCTATAAAATTCAAGAAAATAAAATTTTCCATTATTTGCAATTTTATAGGATTTTGTGAGAATTCGTGTTAATTGTTTGCATCTCTGTGCATGTTTATTTCTTTTAAAAATCATAAAAATGTCAAAAATACTATGCATTGCATCTAAAATTTATGTTCGCATTTTTAAGGTTAATTAGTACATTAGTTGCATTATTAAAAAGATGAAAATCACAAAAATGGCTTACTTTTGCAATTTTAGCCTTTTAGTTTTGAATTAGTAATTTCCTTTTTTTTTTAATTTAGGAGTAATTAATTTTTGTAAATGTTATGGTAGACAATTAGCTTAATTTTGTAAATTAATCGTTTTGAGGAATTTAATTTAGGTGTTTTACTTAATTAAAAGAGAAAAAGAGAACAAATGAAAAGAAAAGAAAAAAAAAGAATTAGAGGGCTGTTTGTTTGTTGGGCTAGTTGCTGAGCCCAAGTCCCTTTCATACCCAAAGCCCAACCCCTTTTCTCACTAACCCGTCCAATTCCCCTGCCCCAACCCGGTCCGGTTTCCCCCCGTTAGTGGAACGGCCCCGTATCAGTGCGTGTCATCTTAGCCGTTGGATTTTAATAATCCAACAGCCCGAAACTGATGCTTGGTTAATACATATATGTCCGAATTGGACCCACCCCCCCCCCCAGTTCCGTCTTCCCCCTTTCATTCCCTGTCTCTCAGACCCAAGAACCCTAGCCGCCGCCCCCAAATCCCCATCATCTCCAGACGACGGCGGAACCCCAATCGACCCCAAATTCCTACCACACAATCACCACCCACCCCTGATTCCTAATCCACTGCCACATATCCCAAAATCCCCACCAAATTCGGCCAGTTTTAGATCTAAAAAAAAGAGAGAAAGATCGTCTAGGTCTTCAAGTTTCCAAGAACGATTTGGCCTGAAACTTGTATTTATCGTTTGTTCTCAACAAGGACATTCAATTTATACTAATTTCAGTTCAAATTGGAGAATGTCGGAGGTCCGTTCAAGTCAACCATTCGTGTACCTATTTTAGGTACTTTTGTTCGCTTCTTTTTCTTTCTTTGTTTTCTTTCTTTCCTATTCTCCTTTATTTTTCTTTCCCGTTCTTTCTATTTTTTGTTTCTTTTTCTGTTTAACTGGTTAAAGGAATTCAGATAGCAATAATCTGTTGGTAATCTTAGATAATTTTGTTTACTGGATTAGAGTTAATTTTGTCCTTTTATTCTTTGATTGTCTATTTGTCTTTATTTTTTCTTACCCAGTATAATCCCTAGATTTCGAGTTAATTTTCAAAGTTGATCAAATTGCCTACTTTTATTCTGTCGATTAGATTTTGGCTTGGCCTGGGTCAGAATTTGAGCTTCAATGCTTAGTTTGGTTGGTTTAAGTTTCAGCCTTGGGCTTTTTGGTCATCTCTGACCTGTTTAAAAAAAAAAGCCCGTTCTTTTTTGGTTAGGGGTCTTGGGTTAGTTTGACCCAGGAATAACTTTTCGAGTGTAATTTGCAAAGGTGTCAAGGGTGTTTTAGGTATTTGAGGGTTGGGGGAATCTTTTTCTGTTGGGGGGAAGCTTCTGGAGGATAACGTTGGGGCTCGTTTGTTAAGAGAAGGGAGGTTTTCAGATACTTAGAGCGGCAAAAGGGGTAAAATGGCCAAGAAAATAAGGGGTAGAAGGGGAATTAGCTTCAGGTTAGGGCTGCCTTAGGCATGCTTATATAAAGACCTTTTCCCCTTCATTTTGGGGTAGCTTTTGATACTCTGAAAAAATACTGAAAATTTCCTGCATCCTTTGGCTGAAATATGTTTTGGTTTTGCTCTTTAATCTTCATTGTTAGTCAGAACTCTAAAACTTTCAAGGAATCTCTGTTTGTTTGGGGTTGAAAATAGTCTAAGGAAGCTAAAATTAATGTGCTGTTTTGGGTCATCACTTGTTTTTAAAATGAATTCTGCGTTTCGAGGCCACAAAAACCTCTTTCAGTATCACCTCGATTTGTGTGCGCAGTCCGGGCGCGTATCCAGAAAGCTATTATGTGAAAATCTGTGAAAAATATTGAAATTTTGACTTGAAAAAGTTGACTTCGGTCAACATTTTGGGTAAACGCACCCGGACCCGTGATTTAACGGTCCCGGAGGGTCTGTAGAATAATATGGGACTTGGGCGTATGCCCGGAATCGAATTCCGAGGTCCCAAGCCCGAGAAATGAATTTTTAAAGAAAATTGTTTTCTGGAAATTTTTATGAGTTTTGGAAATGAAATGGATTTAGAATTTGATGGTATCCCGTATTCTGGTTTCGGAGCCCGTTACAGGTCGTATATGTGAAATAAGATGATTCTGTGAAATTTGGTAAGAAACGGAAGTCGTTTGAGGTGATTCGTACCCGTAGTTGTGAAAATTCCTACTTTGAAAGTTTTGAGATTTTTCTTAGATTTCTATGCTAAATTCGTTGTTTAAGAGGTTATTTTAGCAATTTAATCTCACGGATAAGTTCATATGATATTTTTGAGTTAGTACGTATGTTTGGTTTAGAGTCCCGAGGGCTCGGGTGAGTTTCGGATGGGTTTCGAAAAGTTTTGGACTTGGAAAAAGTTGCAGGTTTTTACTGCTCTCAATGTACAGAGATTTTGTGCTTCGCGTTCGCGTGGTCCCATTCGCGAACGCGTAAGGCATATTCCTCAAGTGTCGGTTTGTTCTTCGCGAGCGCGGGGCTTGGGACGCGAACACGAGGCTGTGGGGGGAGTACCCTTCGCGAACGCGTCCACGCACTCGCGAACGCGTAGGCTAATGGCCTGGGGGAGGGGTTCACATTTTTGTTCATCGCGAACGCGACCACTGGCTCGCGAACGCGAAGGCTCGAGGAGTCAAAGATCCACGAATGCGAGCCTTCATCGCAAACGCGAGGTCACCTAGGCTTGACTCATCGCGAACGCGACAGGTCTATCGGCCTGTCCAGTGATTTTAAAACAGAAGCCAAAACGGGACTTAACCAAAATTTCGTAACTTCTTCTTCCAAACTCCAAATTGGGTGATTTTTGAAAGACAATTTCACCACAAATCCATAGGTATGTAATCTTAGACTCATTTTCTTCAATTTCCAATAACACCCATTAGATTTCTAGGCTTAAATCATGTTCTTAAGGGTAGAAAATTAGGGATTTGGGTAGAGTTAAGGCTTTTGTATATTTGGGATTTCGACCTCGTTTTGGGTCGAATCTTGGAACTAATTATATACTCGGGCTCGTGGGTGAATGAGTGATCGCGTTTTGGTCCGGACCTCGTGTTTTGACCAAGCGGGCCCGGGGTCAATTTTTGACTTTTTGGGAAGAATGATTGGAAAGCTATAACTAAGCATTGGAACTGGATTGTTTAGCGTTTATTGATGTTATTAAGTCGATTATGTCTAGATACAATTGATTTGGAGCCAAATTCAAAAGGAAAAGCGGTGTTTGAGGCTTGAGTTGGCCGTGGAAGTTCGAGGTAAGTGTTTGGTCTAACCTTAGCTTGAGGGATTATGAGTTGTGTCTTAATTGCTATGTGTTAACTATGGAGTACGACTTATAGGCATGGTAACAAGTATCTATATGCCGGTGTCAAGCATGCCCGTGAGTCTTGTATTGTAATTGTTATGACTCTGTTGTGGTTTATTTGTGCTTCATATGAGGATTATATTACTGTTCCCTTGCCGGGATGTTGTTGTTATATTATTGTTCCCTTGCCGGGATGTTGTTGTTATATTATTGTTCCCTTGCCGGGATGTTATTGTTATATCATTGTTCCCTTGCAGGGATGTTGTTGTTATATTATTGTTTCCTTGTTGGGACTCTTTTATGATTGGTGTTGAAATATGAAATGGGAGCGGGTTGCACACCTGCAACGATAATATATGAAATGGGAGCGGGTTGCACGCCTGCAACGGTAATATACGAAAGGAGCGCGTTACACGCCTGCAACTGTAATATATGAAATGGGAGCGGGTTGCACCCCTGCAACGGTAATATATGAAATGAGAGTGGGTTGCACGCCTGCAACGGAAATATATGAAATGGGAGCGGGTTGCACGTCTGCAATGGTATTATATGAAATGGGATCGGGTTGCATGCCTGCAACGGCATTACAAGTGTACTTGTTTCTTATTACCTTTTTGCTGGTATTTGATTTATGGTGTTCCTTACGCTTTTCTATTGTTATTCTGTTGTTACCTGTTACTCCTCACAACATGTTTCCCCCGCCCAACTTTAGTTGTAATTATCTGCTTCTATTTCCGCTGTATATGATTTAACTGCACAGGTTTATTTGGTAGTCTGGTCCTAGCCTCGTCACTACTTCGCCGAGGTTAGGCTAGGCACTTACCAGCACATGGGGTCGGTTGTGCTGATACTATACTTTGCACTCTTTTGTGCAGATCCCAGTGCTGTAAATTTCGGACCGCAGTGAGATTGCCGTTTCTTGTTCATCAGGCGACCCGAGGTAGTCCTGCAGGCGTCCGCAGGCCTTGGTGTCTCCTTCTATCTGCTATTCTTGTTTCTTTCACGTATTTCCAGAGACATTGTTGTATTTATTTCTTTCAGACCTTTATTTGTAGTACTCCTAGACAGTCTTTGAAGTTGTGATACCAGTCTTGGGTAGATTTGTTATAGAATGGTATTAGCAGTGGTATTACAACTTTAAATTTAGTCTTCCGCCTATTAAATTTTGTTGTTTATTAATTGTGTGTTCTAAATTGTAACTGAATTAAAAATGGAAACCAGGTGAATAATTCAGTTGGTTGGCTTGTCTAGCTTTCACTAGTAGGCACCATCACGACTCCCGAGGGTGGGAAATCCGGGTCGTGACATTTACATTCTCCTGCTGCTGTTGATTTCCTCATCTTTCTCTTGTTCTAATTTCTGTCCCAAGTACTTCTTGGCCCTCATTTACATGTGAAGTGCATTGTGAAGCCATGTAGTCGATTTGGACATTTGTGGAATGAATATGAACTTGCTGAATACTAGTCCCTATTCTTCAAAGACTAATCATGTTTTCCTTATTGAATTAGCTTTACTATTTGAATTGTACTGTATTGAGTCATGCTATGAACAGTGCATTTTCAGATTGTATTTGGACTTTGATTTGTCATTTTAGTTCTAGCTTGGTTAAATTCTTTCTCGAGTACTTGTGTGTTTGGACTATCATATTGTGGATTTAATTTAGACGAGTAGCATTTCTTTGTTGGATTTTGGTTGAGTTGGTTAACTCTAGTAGTGATGTTATGTCCAAGGTTAGCCCTCATCATGTTTCTGTTGTTTTAAGCTTTGGTTGTAAACATCTGAATGAGCTTAGAAGCTATACACCATTATAACACTTGATTCAAATGTCTAGGATACCCTACTACGTATGAATTCAGCAACAGTTAACAGTGATTTTAACTTTCAAACGGGTGGAACTTTTATTTCGTTAATTGTATAATGTTCAACTCTCTGACAGTTTGAATCTGAATTTGATAATGAATATCCTTTATTTACTTTGATGCAATTGATTTAGCTTGATAGTGTTTGGGCTACTCAAGGTAATTAATAATTCAAGGGCTGCAAAACAGGGTAGCCCAGAGGGTAAGGGTGCTTAATGGCATCCCTTAAAGTGGCCTGGCCTGTTAATTGGCCCAAGTAAGACCACCTGACCCAAGCCAGGCTCGTGTATTTCATCCCCCTTGCTTTTCCATTCTGGGCTCACCTCTAATGTCCAATTCTCTTGTCATTTTCTCAGTAAATTTGATTGCTTGACCTCAATGGCCAAGGAGTTTGAACGCCGGCCCACTTCACTGAAATAGCCTGTGGCCTATTCACACTCACAACGTACATCTTTATGGAATTTGGATCATTTGTAAATTGCAAGCGTCCTAGGGCCAGTTTAATTATGACTCCTAAAATGGTTGAGGTGTGCCATCTTCACAATATTATCTATGGCCCTCACAAGACTTTGATTAGATTTTAGAATGAATATTCGTAGAAAGGCCTTTAGGCGCGTTTAAAATACCATCGTGATTTTGTATATGTTCGCGTAACATAATTAAGATTCTAAAAAAAACAATTCGGAGTATGCGTTCGCGCAACTTCGATCAACTTTCCTTAATAATAAAATTGTTGTTAATGGACCACTAATTCAACTTAGTTCATATAGTTCGAGGTGCGCCATCCACAATTTAATCATTCATGGCCCTCGTATTAATTTCATGACTTAGATATAAAAATGACAAATGTTCGTAGCCTGCTTTAGGCACGTTTAATATATTATCGCGGTTGGGTACACGTTCGCGTGACACGATTGTGATTTCTAAAAACAAAACCGGAGTATGCGTTCGCAACTTCGGCCAAACTTTCTTAATAATAATAAAGCGTTATTAATTGCGGACACGTTCACGTGACATGATTTTTGACGCGCCAAACAAATGGGTACACGTATGCGTGACCCGTTTCAAGATAATTTCTTAATTAAAAGAGGCAAATGCACATAGGTTCTAAAATCAGTAATTAAACAATTTAATAAGCCAAGTATGATCAAAGCAACCGTGCTAGAACCACGGAACTCGGGAGTGCCTAACACCTTCTCCCGGGTTAACAGAATTCCTTACCCGGATTTTTGTGTTCGCAGACAGTAAACAAAGTAAAATCTCCTCGATCGGAATTTTAAACCGGTGACTTGGGACACCATAAATTATCCCAAGTGGCGACTCTGATCTTGAAATACTAATCCCGTTTCAATTGTCACTTAAATGGGAAAAAACTCCCTTACACCCTTCGGGATAGTAAAAAGGAGGTGTGACAGCTCTGGCGACTCTGCCGGAGAACAGAACCCCGAATCTCTAGTTCAGGGTTCAAGAATTTGAGCTTGTTAAAATGATTTTTACTTGGCTTCATTTATTGTTAATATTACTGTATTCTGTCAACCTTTTGTGCTAAATGCTATCTGTTTACCGCTTTAATATTGTTTGAATTGTATATAACTGTCTTCTTATGCCTCCCCTCTGAGTCTTCTGAAAATGGTGAACACGTTCGCGTGGCCCGCTTTTTCTGTAGAAATTATACCAAATAGAACGAGGTTGGGCCAGCAACAAGGTCGGGCAAACATTAGTACTCCCGGTACGTTGCCCCCTCTTCGGCCCCAATTGTCCGCTCGGGTAACCCAGTTCTAGAACACAACCCCAGGTTTTAAACCTTGAAAAACATAGCCTCATACCGGATCCCTAGTAGGAGCGTTTGTTTGCATCATGTGCAGTTGATTTAGGGGACTCAACACAAGGGTTGGGTCCGTCTAGGACAGGTGTACCCCAAAATAACAGACCATCCTGATGCATCCTATGTGCTATGTGAACATTTATTTGTTTTGGCTTGCATGCTGATCGGCTAGGAAAAATAAAGCAAAGAAAAACCAAGAGTGATGTAGGGAAGGAAATAAAGCCCGGTTTTTAAAAATCCTCGGTATTTGAAAATGTCCCAAAGCTCTGCCAAAAGTTTTCAAAAAAAAAAACAGAAAGAGAGTTATTATACTGTGTCCTCTTCAAGCATGTCAAAGCTGACCGAACTATGCAGGTCTGATTCTCACCGGATGTGGGATACGTAGGCAACCTACATAAGGTTCGGCCTTATTTTTGGAAAAAGAAAAAAAAAAGAGTCAAAGGTCAAATAAATGTAGTTTGGAGTTTTGGTCGAAATAAGCCGATCCAGCTTTTGTAATGTCTTGAGCCGTTCCTGCCAAGATAGCCCTAGAGTATCTTCAGTTGTCGAAGGGCTATTTTCGTAAAAGAATGGACAAGTCTGTCGGTAAAGTGTCATTTTGCCATAAAGAAGTTCTCCCGGCCTCAAAATTTATTTGAAATTTTGAAGGGGCCACGTTTGCAAAAATGACCATTTTTGCTAAATTAGCATATAGGGGAGGGAGTCATGGTCCTTGATTTTTCTTTTAGAAGTTGAAAAAAAAACCTCTTTTACAAAAAGGTCCACCAGAGTCAACCCTAACCTTAACCCTCTACAGGTACAAATGAATACTGTCCAGGACCCGTCACAAACGGACACTGCCCAGAACCCGTCAGAAGTGGTCAGAGAACAGGCTCGGCTACACCTGCGTATGTGGTGGAATGATCTAGATGAAGATGGTCAAAAGTGGGTGAAAAAATAGTTGGGTGCCCTTATAAACATTTTGGAAATCAAACCCCGGGAGGATTTAATCAAGGCTTTGGTAACTTTTGGGGACCCTGTCCACAATGTTTTTCGTTTCTCAAATTTTGAGATTACCCCTGCTTTGGAGGAAATGGCCGGGTACATCGAGTTTGGCCGGGACTTGAGGAAGCAACAACTTATATTTCCAAGGGCTCCTTCTGTGCACAAGTTCTTTGACCTCTTGAATATCAGTAAACAGATGAAGAAGGCCCATGTAAGCAAAGGGTGTTGTTCTTTCCACTTCTTATACTTCAGGTTCGGGTACTCAGCTGGGTTCGAAACACATGAAAAGGGTTTGAGCAACAAACAAAATAAGGGCCTTTGGCAAATTCATCACCGGTTCGCTTTTATTATGGCGTTTTTAGGGATCATGGTTTTTCAAGATGAGGAAGGGACAGTGGATACTCGTATGGTCAGAATTGCACAAATCCTCACTACCAAGGAAGATCATACACTTGTCCCGTTAGTGCTGGCAGATATTTATCGAGCATTGACATTATGCAAAGCTGGGGCTCAATTCTACAAATGTGGTTGATCGAGCATCTTCGCCATCACCCCAAATTCATGAGTTATGGTTCGAGCCCGGATAACTTCATTACAATTTATAAGGAACGGATAAAGGACTACAACGTGCCAAAAGGGTTTGAAGCCTGGGTCTCCCACTTGAAATCTCTCAAAGCAAGTCAGGTCGAGTGGACTATAGGATGGCTCCCGATGACAGAAGCCATATACATGACTGCTACCAAGGGTTACCTGAGATTGATGGGTGTGAGGAGTATCCAGCCATATGCACCGCAGAGGGTCTTGAGGCAGTTAGGAAGATATCAGATTGTGCCCGAAGATGAAGATCTAACCACCCAGGTCATTGAGCTACATCCAGAAGCTGCATTGCCCGAGGCTTTAGTTCAGCAGGATTAGAATGGCTGCCGGTATCTGAAAAATGGCACCCAGGTACTAGATGTCGCAAAGGGGGAAGTGGATCCAAATTATGCTACATGGTTCGAGAAAAGGTCTTGTGTGAACAACGAGCCAGAGCCTGAGCCCGGGCCCGAGCCCGAAAGGCCTACCAAAAGACCTCATGTTCAAGCTTTTGATGACAAAATCCAAGAAAGGGTGGCCTGGGGAGAAAAGGAAAAGGAATATCAAGCTGAGATTCATGCCTTGAAAGAGAAGCTGAGAAACATAGAATTCAACAATGATCTCCAAGCACAAGAAGCCGAAGGTGAGAGAAGAAAGTTGGCCCAAGAGAATGAAGCTCTCCGAGCCCAAGTTCGAAAAACGAGAATAGCAATTGAGAACCCGGGCAGGAGCAGAAAAGACGAAAAGCTCATCTACAACCTTATGCAAAAGGTGCGTGATTTTGAGGATGAATTGCAAAAGACTGAAGCGGAGCTAGCAAATGCCCGAGATAAGTTAGCAAAGAATTCGGAGGGATGGGCCAGTTTCATTCGGCAACTAAAGGAGAAGTATGACAAAGGGATGGTGAGTATAAAGAAAAAGGTCAATATCCTGGAGAATGAGATGGCCAAGCAGGCAAGTGATGTCAAAGCAGAAAGGGAGCATTGTTATGCCCTAATGGCACAGGTAGAGAATGACCTTCAGCAGCTTCAAGAGCAAAACCATACAGCCGAACAAGTTTTGGGTGCCAGATCTCAGCAGATCGGACGGTTGCTACAGGAGAAGGGTATTATCAGGGAAAGGGTTAGGAGAATTGTGGACTACATTGTGATGAAATGCAACGAGTGTGAAGGCATGACCAGATCCATGTTCTTCGCTTAAGTTATGATTTTTGTTCGACGGATCATGGATGACTTGTTTTGCCTCCAAGACGACATGGCGCAAAGGCCCGCAGTGATAACTAGGGATTTTGACGCATTTTATACCCTTTTGTGCTTATGCTTTAATTATAATTTCATACAAAATAGTCCCAAAAGGCTCATAAGTTGTGCTTGATTGCAGGTTTGATCAACAAAGTGACAAGATGTCAAAGATCAGCTCAAAAGGAGTAAAACCTGCACAAGTACCAAAAGACAAGACAAACTCAGGAAAAACAAGCCTAGTGCGGCCGCACTACACTTTGTGCGGTCCGCACTAGAGAGGTTCAGAGACTCAACATTTCAGGCTTCGAAGCAATGCGGCCGCACTAAACTTTGTGCGGTCCGCGGTGGACCTCCGCGGCAGCACTACCATTCTGTGCGGTCCGCAGAGGCAAGGTTCAGAGAGATGCCAAGTGGAAAGATTCAAGCATGTGCGGTCCGCGGTCGACTTTGTGCGGACCGCGCTAGAAGTCTCCGCGGCCGCAGACCATTCTGTGCGGTCCGCGGAGCCTGGGTTCAGAGAGTCAAAATTTCAAGTTCAAGAGCCTAGTGCGGCCGCACACCATTTTGTGCGGTCCGCACTGACCCCGCAGGGGAAATTTTGTCCAGTATTTTCAGCTTAGTATAAATAGAACATTTTTCCATTTTTAGGGTATCAAATATTATCAGACTTTAGTTGCGCTCGTGAGAAGACATTTCTTAGCCATTTTGGGCACTTTTACTTAGTTTTAATCGTTGAATCTTTGTATTTACATTAGTAATTAATTAATATGTCTTTCTCTTCATCTATTTCTCTGATATTCTCTTCAAGCATGAGTATCTAGACCCATTAGCTAGGGTTTTGGCTCAACCCTAGTGTGGGTAATTGATGGGTGTTGTGATTTAAGGTTAGATTGACTATGGGTGTTTGTTATTTGGGCCAATTTTATAGTTTAATTTATGAATTAGTGGTTGCAAACACTAGTTTGTGCTAAGTTGACTTGGGCTCTTCTTGAGAAAGAGAGCCTAAGTCTCCAAAATTGACTCAACAAGGAATTGGGATGGTCTCAAGAGATTTGATAGTCCCAATTAAAGGGTTAAACCTCGAGAGAGTAATACCCGACTTGAACCCTAGTTGCTTGGGCAAATGTGCATACCTAATTGGTCTTGAGAGAGTCAATTGGGCAAAACCACTCTTTCTACCGAGAGGTGTAGAGTGGGTAGTATTGAGCAATGGTTATAACATATTTCCCCAATCATGTCAATCGTGCCTTAGATGCAATTACCCGTCAATTAGCCACCTAGGTGAAAGTCACTACCCTAGTGCCTTTTTAAACCATTAGATACAGCTTGTAGCAATTTACTCTTAGCATAATTTAGTTGCAATTATCATTTGTAGATTGATCATAGTAGAATATAAAGAAAAACCAAAAATGAATAGAAGACCAATTAAGAACACATACGCAATCCTAAACTAGATAGATACTCGATTCTAATCCTAGCTCTCTATGGATTCGATCCTGACCCAAATCGAATAAAATCTATTGCGACCCTCTCTTGCTACTTATTAGTAGTGTGGAGTTGGCTGCGATCACTTTTTGGCGCCGTTGCCAGGGGAGCTAACGGTTTTGGCTGTCTATTTAGTTAGTTTTGTGTGTTGTTCTTCTTTCCTTCTTGGTTACTAATTTGTGTGTGTGTGATTACTACAGGTACCAAATGGCTTTAAATGCTAATGACCCTCTTGGAAATGTGCTTACGGGGGAGGAGGTTGATGAAATTGGAGAGGATGAGGTGCCTCTCGTACCTCCCGAACCACGACGAGGCCATCAGGCCAATGCTAATGAGAACATTCCAGACCTTCCTCCCCCACCTCCAAGAGTGGCTCCCAAAGTATTACCGAATCAAGGGTATGCGAGTGCTATTGTCCCTCTCCAAATCCGGGCGGGGAATTTTCAAATAACCAATGTGATGTTGACCTTGCTCGAGAAACGTGGGTATTTCACTAGGGCCTCCGATCAAAATGCCTACAAGCATCTCAACGGGTTCGTGGATACATGTTGGGGTAGCAAGCAGACGAATGTGTCCGAGGATGCTCTTAGGTTGAGGCTTTTCCCATTCTCACTTCGGGGGAAAGCACTGGATTGGCAAGAGAGACTCCCCAACCGTTCCATCACAACTTGGGATGAGTTGGCAGATAAGTTTATTGCTAAATTTTTCTCACCCGGGCACATGGCGGCACTTCGAGATGAGATATTGGCTTTCAAGCAAGAGCCCACGGAACCTTTGCATGAGATTTGGGAGCGATTTAGAACGATGGTNCACCAGCCAAAACAACCACTTACCCCCTCCACCAACCACGCCTGTTTTCGTAGCACCCCTACCAGCTACACTCCATCGGTCCTCCAGCGAGCCATTATTCCAGACCCAAGTAATCAGTACTATCCCCCGAGCCTACTTTCAGGGCCCCAGATCATCACTCTTATACTCGTCGTTTTGACCTCCCTGTTGAAACTGAAATTACCTAAAACCCGGAACAGGAAGAGATGTTCAGGAAGGTAGAAGCTTGGAACAATCTTTCAGAAACATGCAGGGAGTGGGAGGCCAGGTGAGCATAGCCTACAAAGATTTGTGTCTATTTCCTGATGTCTAGCTGCTAGTGGGATTCAAGATGCCTAAATTTGACCTATATGACGGGCACGGGGACCCGGTGGCCCACTTGAGGGGATTCTGCAGTAAAATGAGAGGAGCTGGTGGAAGAGATGAGCTTTTAATGGCGTACTTCAGCCAGAGTTTGAGTGACACGGCATTAGAGTGATATACACGTCAAGATCATAGCAGATGGTACCATGGGATGATCTGGCCCAAGCATTTGCACGGTACTTCCAGTACCACATAGAGATCGTTCCAGATCATTTGTCCCAGACTAAGATAGAAAAGAAGCCAGGAGAAAGTTTCAGAGAATATGGTTTTCGCTAGAGAGAACAAGCGGCAAGAGGTAACCCTCCGATGGAGGAGAACGAAATGGTGGAGTATTTTCTGCAAGCTTTGGAGCCCACTTATTTTGTCCATCTGATATTGGCCATAGGCAAGTCTTTCAATGAGGTAATAAAGATGGGCGGCATGGTGGAAGAAGGGCTTAAGTCGAGAAAAATCATGAGCTACTCGGCCATCAAAGCAACTACCCAAGCCATCCAGAGTGGTACTGGAGGAGTGATTGGAAAGAAGAAGAAAGAAGATGTGGCAACAGTTGATTCAGGATCATGGTTTGGACCAAGGGGCCCGTCACACCATTATACCCAGCCGCGACCCCATCAACGAACCTACACCCAAAACCCATATAATTCACCCCAACACTACTTCCCATCACCAGACCCTCAGATTTCTATTCACCACGCCAAATCATACACTCAACCTCCTTCTTACCCATAGTCGGTGTCGCTCCTAACCCCACAAAAACACCTACCCAGCTCCACAAAATGCTTACCCACCTCCATGAGCCTACCAAAACCCTGCTGGTCCAGGTTTTTGGCCCAAGCCAATGTTCAGAAATAAAAGGTTGCAGCGGAAGAAATCTTTCACTCCATTGGGGGAGTCTTATACTAGCTTGTTCCAGAGATTGAGGCAGTTGGATGTGCTGAGGCCAATCGAGTCGAAATTGCGAAACCCTCCTCCAAAGAATCTTGATTACTCCTTGAGCTGTGCATACTGTTCTGATACTCTGGGGCATGATACGGAAAAGTGCTGGCACTTGAAAAATGCCATCCAAGAGCTCATTGATATAAACCAGATTGTTTTCCAAACTCCGAAAACCCCCAACATCAATCAGAACCCATTGCCGACTCATGATGAAACGAACATGATCGAGATAGTACACAAGGAGGGGGAACCCAACAAGCCATCATAATTTGTTATGATGATTCGTTCTAGTGAGGCCAAGACAGTCAAGGAAGCAATTGTCACAAAACCAATGGTTTAAGGACCAGTGAACAAGTTGAGCATGACGAATGGTGAACCATCTGTGGTAGTTGAGAAGAGATCCCCAGTTGATGCTGTAGCAAAGCAAGAAAAGTCAAACGTGATCATGCCCAGGTTGGCAAATAAGCCTATCATAGTTGTGGAGGGTGCCCGTACGGACCCTGTCATCATCAAGCTTGTAACCCTGTTGCCGGTAATCAACACCAAGGCTATCCCATGGAGTTATGAACGGGTGATAGTAACCTATAAGGGGAAAGAAGTGAAAGAAGAAGTCAATGAGGCCCAAGGATTAACTCGTTCGGGGAGATGCTTTGCCCCGGAGGAGTTAAGGAAGGCTAAAACACCCGGAGATAATCCAGTTCTAGTAAAGAAAGCAGTCACTAAAGAAGAAGCGGAGGAGTTTTTGAGAAAAATGAAAGTGCAAGATTACTCAATCGTGGAGCAGTTGAGGAAGACTCCCGCTCAGATTTCCTTACTATCATTGTTGATCCATTCAGACGAGAATCGTCGGGCCCTGATGAAAATTCTGAACGAAGCTCATGTCCCCGATAAAATCACAGTGAACCATTTGGAGAAGATCGCTAATAAGATATTTGAGGTGAACAAGGTCACTTTCTCTGATGACGAGTTACCGGTGGAGGGTACTGAACACAACAAAGCTCTCTATCTTACAATGAAATGTGAAGATTCTGTGGTCACTAGGGTGTGGTAGATAATGGTTCCAGTGCAAACATTTGCCCTCTTTCCACTTTGCACAAGTTGAAGATTGATACTGAAAGGGTCCATAAGAACAGTATATGTGTCCGTGGTTTTGACGGTGGAGGAAAGGATTCGGTTGGTGATATAGTGCTTGAATTGACAATAGGACCGGTTGAATTCACTATGGAGTTCTAGGTATTGGATGTAGCCGTCTCTTACAATTTTCTGTTAGTTCGGCCTTGGATACATGCCGCCAAAGCAGTCCCGTCCACTTTGCACCAGATGGTCAAGTTTGAGTGGGATAGACAGGAGATCGTCGTGCATAGCGAGGAGAATTTGTGTGCTCAGAGTGCTGCCTACGTCCCATTTATTGAGGCTGAAGATGACAAAGGGCCTTGGGTCTATCAAGTTTTTGAAACAGTGCCGGTCGAGAAGGTTCCAGAAGGGAAATGTGTTCCAACTCCAAAGATAGCCTCTGCATCTGTCATGATGGCCTCTGAAATGCTGAAAATGGCTTTGTGCCAGGTAAAGGTCTGGGTGCATCTCTGCAGGGTATCATACAGCCAGTGTCCCTCCCTGAAAACTTGGGTACGTTCGGTCTTGGATTAAAACCTACAGCGGCAGATGTGAAAAGGGCTAGAAGGTTGAAACAGAAGGCGTGGGCACTTTTGAAGCCTATCCCACGTCTCTCCAAGTCTTTTTTCAATCTCGGTGCTAGGAAACACCCAGTGACAACAGTTCCAAGTTCTGTGGGTGACATTGATGAAGGGTTAATTGAAAGTTTCCAGAGTTTGTTTGATGATGTGAATATGGTAGAAGTTGGAGAGGGTACCAGCAAAGCGGATGTGCAGTTTGTCGAGCCAAAAGTAAAGCTTAACAATTGGAAGGCTACTCCTCTCCCTACTCGGAGGGAGTTTTGGTAGTTTGCTTTGTTTTCCTTTCTATCTGGGTCATTCCAGGGTTGTGACCCAAATTTTTATTTTCTCGCTTGTTGATGTACAAACCCTGTTATCCTTTATTTTTAATGAAATGCAATTTCCCTTTTTCCATTAATACTGATAGTTCTTATTTTTGTTTTTCTTTTCTTCTTTGTACAGTTCTTTTTATGCTGGTTTCAATGACATGACATGCATACGGAATCTTCAGCCAAGTCTTAAAAGTCAATCTAACTCTGAAATAATAATTAAATAAATAGAGTGTGATGATGAAACAGAATATGATGAGGATAAAGCATTTGAGGAGATTAGTAAAGAGCTTAATAATTTTGAAGAGAAACCCAAGCCTAATTTGAATGAAACTGAGGCGATCAGTTTAGGGGATCCAGATAATATCAGGGAAACCAAGATAAGCGTGCACTTGAGCCACAAATCAAGGAAGAAATAATCAAAGCATTGTTTGAATATAAGGACATTTTTGCATGGTCGTATGATGACATGTCGGGCTGAGTATTGATTTGGTGGTTCACAAATTGCCCACTGATCTAGCTTCCCTCCCGTCAAGCAGACGTTAAGGAAGTTAAGTACTGACATGAGTGTGAAAATCAAAGAAGAAGTCACAAAGCAGCTTGATGCGAAGGTCATTCGAATCACACGATATCCCATGCGGTTAGCCAATGTTGTGCCTGTGCCGAAGAAAGATGGTAAGACCAGAGTGTGTGTTGATTACCGTGACCTCAACAAAGCAAGTCCGAAGGATAATTTTCCATTGCCAAATATCCACATTTTAATCGAAATTGTGCCAAGAATGAGATTGGATCTTTTGTGGATTGTTATGCGGAGTATCATCAGATCTTAATGGATGAGGAAGATGCGGAGAAGACGACATTTATCACACCATGGGGAACATATTGCTACCGGGTCATGCCGTTCGATTTGAGAAACGCTGGGGCAACTTACATGAGGGTAATGACCACCATATTCCATGACATGATACACAAGGAGATTGAGGTCTACGTGGATGATGTAATCATAAAGTCCAGGAAGCAGTCTGACCACGTCAAGGACCTGAGAAAATTTTTCCAGAGGCTCCGCAGGTACAATCTTAAGCTCAACCCTGCAAAGTGTGCATTCGGTGTTCCGTCGGGCAAGTTGTTAGGCTTCATAGTCAGTCGGCGGGGCATCAAGTTGGACCCGTCAAAAATCAAGGCTATCCAGGAATTACCACCGCCAAAAAACAAGACTGAGGTGATGAGTCCGTTAGGGAGGTTGAACTACATCAACAGGTTTATTGCTTAACTGACGACAACCTGTGAGCCCATCTTCAAGTAGCTAAAGAAGGATGTTGCGGTCAAATGGACCAATGAGTGCCAAGAAGCATTCGATAAGATCAAGGAGTATTTATCAACCCACCTGTGTTGGTACCGCCGGAACCAGGGAGACCATTGATTCTTTATCTGAAAGTCCTGGATGATTCATTTGGCTGCGTGTTGGGTCAACATGACATCACTAGCCGGAAAGAGCAGACCATTTATTATCTCATCAAGAAGTTCACATCCTATGAGGTTAAGTATACTCCCCTTGAGAGGACATGTTGCGCCCTGACTTGGGTGGCATAGAAGTTGAAGCACTATTTGTCATCCTATACTACTTACCTCATTTCTCGCCTAGATCCTTTGAAGTATATCTTTCAGAAGCCTATGCCCATAGGAAGACTCGCAAAGTGGCAGATTTTGCTCACAGAATTTGACATCGTCTATGTGACTCGGACGGTAATGAAAGCCCAAGCTTTGGCTGATCACTTGGCCGAGAACCCGGTGCATGAAGAATATGAGCCGTTGAAGACTTATTTGCCTGATGAAGAGGTAATGCATATTGAGGAGGTCGAGCAGGATGAGAAGCTCGGATGGAAACTTTTCTTTGATAGGGCTGCTAACATGAAAGGTGTTGGGATAGGAGCTGTGCTCATTTCTGAAACACGGCACCACTACCCTGTCACAGCTCAACTTCGTTTCAATTGTACCAATAACATGGCTGAGTACGAAGCATGCATTTTAGGTTTAAGATTAGCTGTGGACATGGGAGTCCAGGAAGTGCTGGTTTTTGGGAGATTCAGATCTGTTAGTGCACCAGATTCAGGGAGAATGGGAGACTCGAGATTTGAAGCTCGTACCATATCGACAATTTATGCAGGATCTTTGTCAGCGGTTCAGATCAGTGGAATTCAGGCATATCCCTAGGATCCATAATGAGGTTGCTGATGCCTTGGCTACTCTGGCATCAATGTTACATCATCCAGATAAGGCTTATATCGACCCTTTGCATATTCAGGTCTGTGATCAGCATGCTTACTGTAACATGGTGGAAGAAGAACTCGATGGTGAGCCATGGTTCCATGATATCAAGGAATACATCAGGATGGGGGTATATCCGGTGCAAGCCACAAGTGATCAAAAGAGAACAATTCGACGATTGGCAAGTGGATTCTTCTTAAGCGGAGGAGTTTTGTACAAAATAACTCCAGACCACGGATTGTTGAGATGTATAGATTCTAAGCAAGCCACGATCATCATGGCTGAAGTACATTCGGGAGTTTGCGGGCACCATATGAGTGGCTATGTTTTGGCAAAGAAAATTCTTCGAGCAGGCTATTATTGGCTTACCATGGAGCGAGATTGTATCAGCTTTGTGCAGAAGTGTCGTCAATGCCAGGTGCACGGCAATTTGATCCACTCTCCCCATCTGAACTACACACACTGTCTGCACCTTGTCCCTTTGTTGCTTGGGGCATGTATGTCATTGGACCACTCGAGCCAGCAGCATCCAATGTGCACAGGTTCATTTTGGTGGCCATAGATTATTTCACTAAGTGGGTTGAGGCTATGACTTTCAAATATGTGACCAAGAAAGCAGTGGTTGACTTCGTTCATTCAAACATCATTTGTCAGTTCGGAATTCCAAAGGTAATCATCACGGACAACGGCGCAAATATTAACAGTCATTTGATGAATGAAGTATGTCACCAATTCAAGATTATGCACCGAAATTCCACTCCGTATCGTCCCAAGGCAAACAGAGCGGTTGAGGCAGCCAAGCAAAGAAACTGGGGAAGAAAGTTGTGGTTGTTGTTAGAAATCTGGTTCCAAAGAGTTGTAATTTTGAACCCATTCAAGTTGTTTTGAGCCTTTGTGATACCCTTTCTTTCTAACCCTATCCAAATGCCCACATTACGGTACAAAGAAAGACCTTCCGATCAGTCTTCGAGAGACGCCAAGTCGAGCAAGTAGAGGTGATTCATATTAGGGGCAACATACCATTCTGAGCGGGAAAAATGAAAAATGAGATGAAAATGAGAGAGTCTTATTGGTGAAAACCCTCACGGGCACCGTAAGGCGATGGAAAGTTGAGAGAAATTAAAAAAATGAGAGAGTCTTATTAGTGAAAACCCTCACGGGCACTGTAAGGCGACGGTGAGTTGAAAGATGAATAAATGAGAGAGGTTTGCTGGTAAAAACCTTCAGGGCACCGCAAGCCGAATAAGGTCGTTGACTTTACAAAGGAATCAGATTATGGGAACCCCAAGCCCAAAGTGTGAAGACTGAAAGAGGATTGGCTGAATGGACTAGGCTGATTAATCCAAAATGCATGTCATGATCATTGATGCCAGCATCCTCACTCAGATAAGTCCCTTTTCCTTTTCTTCCTCAAATAGTCCTTTTGTTTGATTTTTCTTCTCTATTCATAAATCTCGAAGTCATTGCATTTCATTTCCTTTTGGGTTTACTCCTCTAAGGCTTTTTCAATGTTAGCCTTGCAAACCAAAAGAAAGGATCGCAAAGCTTACTACCAACTTCTAAAATTGCACAAAGCAAAGTGCGGCCAAAACATACCAGAGATAACATGATGCAAAGTGAAAATAAGGTGTCAATGAAAGCTCCATTGGGCGAATGGTTTGGGAATCTTGTGGGAGATACAGAGGTTCAGGTAGAAAGGTCAGAAATGTAAAACAACGGGTTGGGTGTAGAACACTCCGGTCATTCAGGGTCCTACGGTTGAGATTCAGTCAGAAAGTCAAATAATTCTTGGCCAGTTCAAAGCAGCCAGTAAGAGCAAAGCACGACAATAGGGAGGCCACCTTCAGCAAGAATGCCACAACCTAACCACCACATTTTTCAAACTGACAAGACTTTTCTTTGATTGAAACAGGGGCAGAAAATTTCGTTTGTTTCAGAGAAACCTTCCGTAAGGAAAGCAAGTGCCAGACAGGCTTGGCAGTAAGCTCCAGTACCCTCTTGGATAATAGGATTTAGTAAGTTTTGAGGCCCTCGCAAATGACAAGGTCTGACGAGAGGTCTACTTTTGGGAAATGTAATTTGGCATTTAAGTTTTCACTTTGAAATGAGGCTTGGTTTGAAACTTTTCAGGATCAAGGAATTTAGTTTGGAATTCGTTTTGATAACAAGAAAAGGTTAACACTCACAGATGTTCCCAATATCAAACTGGGGAAGAAAATTTTCTTTCGTTTGTCTGTTTTGTTGAAATCAAGCACCCACCTGGAGAACAAAGGAAAGCAGTTCAAGTTTCGAGGAAAAATAGTTCAAGTGTTGGAAATCAGGCGCCCACCTGGATGACAAAGGGAAGCAGTTCACGTTTCGAGGAAAGCACTTCAAGTGTTAAAATTAGGAGCCCACCTGGAGAACAAAGGGAAGCAACTCGAGTTTCGAGGAAAGACAGTTCAAGTGTTGGAAATCAGGCACCCACTGGGAGAACAAAGGGAAGTAGTTCGAGTTTCGACAAAAAACAGTTCAAGTGTTGGAAATCAGGCGCCCACCTGGAGAACAAAGGGAAGCAGCTCGAGTTTCGAGGAAAGACAGTTCAAGTGTTGGAAATCAGGCACCCACCTGGAGAAAAAAGGGAAGCAGTTCGAGTTTCGAGGAAAAACAGTTCAAGTGTTGGAAATCAGGCGCCCACCTGGAGAACAAAGGGAAGCAGTTGGAGTTTCGAGGAAAAATAGTGCAAGTGTTGGAAATCAGGCGCCCACCTAGAGAATAAAGGGAAGCAGTTCATGTTTCGAGGAAAAGCAGTGCCAGTATTGGAAATCAGGCACCCACCTGGAGAACAAAGGGAAAGCAGCAATGTTCAAAGAAAGACAGCAATCAGGAGCCCACCTGGAGAACAAAGGGAAACATCTCAAGTCTCAAGGAAAAACAGTGCAAATATTGGTAATCAGGCACCCACCTGGAGTACAAAGGGAAACAGTTCAAGTCTCAAGGGAAAACAATGCAAATGTTGGTAATCAGCCACCCACCTGGAGAACAAAGGGGTAGCAGCAATGTTCAAAGGAAGACAGCAATCAAGAGACCACCTGGAAAACAAAGGGAAAACAGTTCAAGCTTTCGAGGAAAAATAGTGCAAGTATTGGCAATCAGGCGCCCACCTAGAGAACAAGGAGAAGGCAGTCCAAGTTTCTAAGGAAGACAGTTCGAGTACTGGCAATCAGGCGCCTACCTGGAGAATAAGGAAATTCACTTCAGAATACAATTCAAGGCAACAACTAAGGAATCTCACCGGGAGAGTACAAGTCAACAGAGCGGCAGAAATTGCAAGATCAAGTTTGAAGATGTGTAGATAGGATTCCTGTAATTCATAGTTCATAGTTTAGTCTAGCCTCTTTTATTTTGTCTTGGTGTAATAAGGAGTTCAGCAAGCAGTAGCAGCAGCAGCAACAGTGAAATCACAGCTTACTGGTAGTCCCAGCTACCGAAACTTCCCGAACTACACTAACCTGATTCCTTTATAGCCAAGGATATGTAGGAAACCTCGGAAGCAGGGTGCGGTCAAATCTTTCAAAAATACTTCCCACGGAGTATTCAAACGGGCAAAAATCGCTCGTATCCGCTCACTTTATCTTTACACGAAAACTCTGCGTGTTTCCGAGCAAAGAGGGGCAGCTGTGAGCACGTGATTTTTACCCTATATGAATTACTCCTTTGAAATTCAAGAAAATAAAATTTTTCCATTATTTGCAATTCTATAGGATTATGTGAGAATTCGTGTTAATTGTTTGCATCTCTGTGCATGTTTATTTCTGTTAAAAATCATGAAAATATCAAAAATACCATGCAATGCATTTAAAATTTATTTTTACATTTTTAAGGTTAATTAGCACATTAGTTGCATTATTAGAAAGATTAAATCACAAAAATGGGTTACTTTTGGAATTTTAGCCTTTTAGTTATGAATTAGTAATTTCCATTTTTCTAATGAGTAATTAATTTTCGTAAATGTTATGGTAGACAGTTAGCTTAATTTTGTAAATTAATCATTTTTAGGAATTTAATTTAGGTGTTTTACTTAATTAAAAGAGAAAAAGAGAACAAATGAAAAGAAAAGAAAAAAAAAGAAATTAGAGGGTTGTTAGTTTATTGGGCTAGTTGCTGAGCCCAAGTCCCTTTAATACCCAAAGCCCACCCCTTTTCTCACTAACCCGTCCAAGTCCCCTGCCCCATCCCGGTCCGGTTTCCCCCAGTTAGTGGAACGACCCCGTTTCAGTGTGTGTCATCTTAGCCGTTGGATTTTAATAATCCAACGTCCAGAAACTGATGCTTGGTTAATACATATATGTACGAATTGGACCCCCCCCCCCCCCGAGTTCCGTCCTCCCTCTTTCATTCCTTGTCTCTCAGACCCAATAACCCTAGTCGCCGCCCCCAAATCCCCATCATCTCCGGCCGGCGGCGCAGCCCTAATCGATCCCAAATTCCTACCACACAATCACCACCACCCCTGATTCCTATCCACCGCCATATATCCCAAAATCCCCACCAAATCCGGCCAGTTTTAGATTTAAAAAAAGAGAGAAAGATCGTCTAGGTCTTCAAGTTTCCAAGAACGATTTGGCCTGAAACTTGTATTGATAATTTGTTCTCAACAAGGACATTCGATTAATACTAATTTCTGTTCAAATTGGAGAATGCCGGAGGTCCGTTCAAGTCAACCATCCGTGTACCTATTTAGGTATTTCTGTTCACTTATTCTTCTTTCTTTGTTCTCTTTCTTTCCTCTTCTCCTTTATTTTTCTTTCCCGTTCTTTCTATTTTTCTGTTTCTTTTTCTCTTTAACTGGTTAAAGGAATTCAGATAGCAATAATTTGTTGGTAATCTTAGATAATTTTGTTAATCGGATTAAAGTTAATTTTGTCCTTTTATTCTTTGATTGTCTGTTTGTCTTTATTTTTTCTTACCCAGTATAATCCCTAGATTTCGAGTTAATTTTCAAAGTTGATCAAATTGTCTACTTTTATTCTGTCGATTAGATTTTGGCTTGGCCTGGGTCAGAATTTGAGCTTCAATGCTCAGTTTGGTTGGTTTAAGTTTCAGCCCTGGTCTTTTTGGTCATCTCTGACCCGTTTCAAAAAAATGCCCGTTCATTTTTGGTTAGGGGTCTTGGGTTAGTTTGACCCAGGAATAACTTTCCGAGTGTAATTTGCAAGGGTGTCAAGGTGTTTAGGTATTTGAGGGTTGGGGGAATCTTTTTCTGTTGGGTGGAAGCTTCTAGAGGATAAGGTTGGGGCTGGTTTGTTAAGAGAAGGGAGGTTTTCAGATATTTGGAGGGGTAAAAGGGGTAAAATGCCTTAGGCATGCTTATTTAAAGACCTTTTCCCCTTCATTTTGGGGCAGCTTTTGATACTCTGAAAATATACTGAAAGTTTCCTGCATCCTTTGGCCGAAATGTGTTTGTGTTTTGCTCTTTGATCTTCATTGTTAGTCAGAACTCTAAAACTTTCAAGGAATTTCTGTTTGTTTGGGATTGAAAATAGTCTAAGGAGGCTGAAATTGATGTGCTGAATTGCTGATTTACATACTCCTGCTGCTGCTAATTTTCTCATCTTTCTGTTGTTCTAAATTTTGTCCAAGGTACTTCTTAGCCCTCATAAACATGTGAAGTGCATTGTGAAGCCATGTAGTCGATTTGGACATTTGTGGAATGAATATGAACTTGCTGAATATTAGTCCCTATTCTTCAAAGACTAATCATGTTTTCCTTATTGAATTAGCTTTACTATTTGAATTGTACTGTATTCAGTCATGCTATGGACATTGCATTTTCAGATTGTATTTGGACTTTGATTTATCATTTTAGTTCTATCTTGGTTAAATTCTTTCTCGAGTACTTGTGTATTTGGACTGTCATATTGTGGATTTAATTTAGTCAAGTAGCATTTCTTTGTTGGATTTTGGTTGAGTTGGTTCACTCTAGTAGTAATGTTAAGTCCAAGGTTAGCCCTCATCATGTTTCTGTTGTTTTAAGCTTTAGTTGTAAACATCTAAATGAGCTTAAGAGCTATGCACCATTATAACACTTGATTCAAATATCTAGGATACCCTACTACGTATGAATTCAGCAGCAGTTAACAGTGATTTTAACTTTCAAACGGTTGGAACTTGTATTTCGTTAATTGTATAATGTTCAACTCTTTGCAGTTTGAATCTGAATTTGATAATGAATATCCTTTATTTACTTTGATGCAATTGATTTAGCTTGATAGTGTTTGGGCTACTCAAGGTAATTAATAATTCAAGGGCTGCAAAATAGGGTAGCTCAAAGGGTAAGGGTGCTTAATGGCATCCCTTAAAGTGGCCTAGCCTGTTAATTGGCCCAAGTAAGACCACCTGACCCAAGCCAGGCTCGTGTATTTCAGCCCCCTTGCTTTTCCATTCTGGGCTCGCCTTTAAAGCCCAATTCTCTTGTCGCTTTCTCAGTAAATTCGGTTGCCTGACCTCAATGGCCAAGGAGTTTGAACGCCGGCCCACTTCACTGAAATAGCCTGTGGCCTATTCACGCTCACAACGTACAGCTTTATGGAATTAGGATCATTTGTAAATTGCAAGCGTCCTAGGGCCAGTTTAATTATGACTCCTAAAATGGTTGAGGTGTGCCATCTTCATTAAATCATCTATGGCCCTCACAAGACTTTGAATAGATTTTAGAATGAATATTCGTAGAAAGGCCTTTAGGCGCGTTTAAAACACCATCGTCATTTTGTATACGTTCGCGTAACATAATTACGATTCTAAAAAAAAATAATTCGGAGTATGCGTTCGCGCAACTTCGATCAACTTTCCTTATTAATACAATTGTTGTTAACGGACCACTAATTCAACTTAGTTCATATAGTTCGAGGTGCGCCATCCACAATTTAATCATTCATGGCCCTTGTATTAATTTCATGACTTAGATATAAAAATGACAAATATTCGTAGTCTGCATTAGGCACGTTTATATATTATCGCGGTTGGGTACACATTCGCGTGACACGATTGCGATTTCTAAAAACAAAACCGGAGTATGCGTTCACGCAACTTCGGCCAAACTTTCTTAATAATAAAAAAAGCGTTATTAATTGTGGACACGTTCGCGTGACATGATTTATGACGCGCGAAACAAATGGGTACACGTACGCGTGACCCGTTTCAAGATAATTTCTTAACTAAAAGAGGCAAATGCACATAGGTTCTAAAATCAGTAATTAGACAATTTAATAAGCCAAGTATGATCAAAGCGACCGCTCTAGAACCACGGAAATCGGGAGTGCCTAACACTTTCTCCCGGGTTAACAGAATTTCTTACCCGGATTTCTGTGTTCGCAGACCGTAAACAGAGTCAAATCTCCTCGATTCGGGATTTTAAACCGGCGACTTGGGATACCATAAATTATCCCAAGTGGCAACTCTGATCTTGAAATAATAATCTCGTTTCGATTGTCACTTAAATGGAAAAAACTCCCTTACACCCTTCGGGGTAGTAAAAAGGAGGTGTGACAAAATTGAGCCAAACCCTTCGTTTTAAAGAAGACATAGTCCAGCCTTGACCTCCGCACATGCGGTCCAGTAGCCACTTCAGCGGCTCCGCACCTACGGAAATCCATCGTAGGTGCGGCTCTAACTCAACCCAGCAGCTTCCGCTTCTGCGATCTCCCTTCCGCATCTGCGCCTTCGCAGGTGCGGATCTTCCCTCGCACATGCGCTCCTGCCCGCTTCTGCGACTGCTAGACCGCTTCTGCGGCTCCACACCTACGGCCAAAACCTCGCAGGAGCAGTTACACCATATGATAGCAGCCTTAGTTTTTCCTCAAATTCCAAATTCGATCCGTTAACCACCTGAAATCCATCCGAGGCCCTCGGGACCTCATCCAATCATACCAACCTGTCCAAAAACCTAACGTGGACCTGCTCGAGGCCTCAAATCACATCAAACAACGTCGAAATTACGAATCACACCCCAATTCGAGCTTTATGAACTTTAGGATTTCAAACTTCTTCGTTCGATGCCGAAACCTATCAAATCACGTCCGATTGACCTCAAATTTTGCACACAAGTCGTATTTGACATTATGGACCTACACCAACTTTCGGAATTGGAATCCGACCTCGATATCAAAAGGTCCACTTCCAGTCAAACTTCTCAAAACTTTCAAATTTCTATCTTTAGCCAACTGACTCCAAAATGACATACGGACCTCCGAATCCACTTCCGGACGCGCCCCCAATACCAGAATCACCATACGGAGCTATTACCAAGCTCCCAAAGGGACATCGAAAACATTGAATGCACTTCCATCCAAATTTATGAAATTCTTCCAAAATGCAAACTTCCGCAGTAGGTGCCGAAATGCTCACGGGTCATCCAAAACCCGATCCGGACACACGCCCAAGTCGGAAATCATCATGCAAACCTGTTGGAACCTTCAAACCCCGATTCCAAGGTCATTTACTCAAAATCAACCCTTAGTCAGATTCTTCCAACTTAAAGCTTCCGAAATGAGAATTTTCTTTCCAATTCAACTCTGAACTTCCTGAAATTCAATTCCTTCCACGCGTACAAGTCATAATACCTGAAGTGAAGCTGCTAGAGCACGACTGGTCGGGTCGTTACATTCTCTCCCACTTAAACATACGTTTGTTATCGAACGTGCTAAGAACTGCTCTGGATTTGTCTGAAATCACTGTTTAACACCTCGAGCATCTACCCGTGCTACCACAACTCAGCTGAGAACATTAGCTTGAGAAAATCTGAAGATATTCTCTTTTATTTAGGCGATTAAGCCTTAGAGCCCAATTCCAACATTCGGAATTCTCTGTCAGGCCTGCTTCCAACATATGAACATCGTATCAATCACCACACGATGTACCAGAACATGACTGCATACCTTTACTGAATTCTCACCATGTACCACATCACTCACATGACCATAATAACATTATCTGCTCATAATAGCCGACATTCCCTGAATCAGATGCTCACAATGCACCTCATGACATACATAGATCTTGTTCCAACTCTTGCAATACCGCCACGACGGAAGAGATGTGTAGAAATTCATAACCAACTGCCGAGTCAACCAATCGCCGAGTCTGTCCTCCTGATAGAAACCATTACCTCATTATGTACCAAATAATGATATTTGCTCTTTAATATGCTTCTTATAATCCGATCGCACTGATCCCAGATCCAATAATCTCGTCTCACCCGGTACGAGCTACTCAGGCAATAAGCCACCCCAAACATGACCAAAAGTCTCATATGATGCCACAATGTGCCAATAAGCTATAAACTCGAACGTGATACATCAGGAAAATGAACTTTGGAAGGGACTACTCAACCCACGTAACTATTAAGACAACCGAAAAGGTGTTATGAACCTTCCTCAGAAAATGGGAAACAATACACACAAAATAGAACATAGGGGATTGTACTCAACATCACATTGTTGCGGCGTGCAACCCGATCCAAATAACATACCCGTGGCGGTGTGCCACCCGATCCATGCATAAAATCTATAAGAAATACTTACCGAGCAAAGTGCTCATAATTACAAAATATCCGAATAACGGCCACAAGCACGCTAAGTGCATAATACCATCCCTGGGAGGACAGACAGCGCCATACGCTACAAAACTCAAGCTCAACTAAGGTGTGATATATGATTTGAATCTCTAGAGCCATTCTGCTCACATAACACCATCGCTACGCAGAACCTCAACACATATGATATTTATCAAGCCGTTTCACAACTCACAAGGCACAATATAGTATTATATGAAATAGACGGTGATGAAATAATATCCAACGTCCGAACACTCCTCCACAAGGAGCGCTATGCTGAAATGAACACCTCTGGCCCGATATAGAGCCCACATTCATATCTAGATCCATCCACGGACCTCAAGCCGATTCTAATCGCATCGTACTAGTCTAATAACCTTTTAAGGGTTCATAATAGCCCTTTTTCCCATAACACACGAGAACAACCGTCATATCCGGAACAGACCTCCACAGTCCACAACCAAATAAATCGAGTGCCCTCCAGGAATAGATTCTCGAATTAGCAATATCACCACAATCTTCATACTTGGTTTCAATATTCACTCAATCAAGTGACTACACGCCACTCTTATACAATCTTCCCATGGGACACGCTCCCACGACCTTCCGCACCAGGTAATAAGTCTGCACATCTATACCATCGACCGCACTAATGTTGTAAAGAGAATCAAGGATCCGCAAATCAATACACAAAGCCTATTGCACAAGTCTCTGAACTCATGTGATGCTAAAGACAATACCAGCTTACTCTAAGCATCAAAATTCACTCTTGCTCATCCGAGCTCGTGACATCCTCGTCAACACCGAACTGCAACCTTAGTCCTTAACTTTCAAATTTCATGCCGCTCACCGCACTTATCTTACCAATACGCGAGAACCCAAGAATTTCATCATAACTCCTAAGCCACTAACAGGATACACACTTCATTTTATAGAACCTTTCGCTTTACTCATTTCAGGAGAATCATTGCAACACATAACTGAATTCTCATAACCGTAGAACACCAATCCTTAAGTAGTGGTCTGAACCACCATAACTCTTTCGGAATCTGCCTACACACAATAGGCCATAATACTCGAATGCATCCAAATACAATCAATTACAGTGGCCGTCAAGCCTCGCGCGCGCCGCCCCAAATCATATGCATAATTTAATCATACTGGAGGAACTGATCACTCCCAACATCATGCCAATTCAACCATGGCTAACCTATCCGACTTCTTCTAACTTATCCTTAACTTGTCTTAGAAATAATAATAACTCCATTCAGCACATAACGAACTTAATCCGCACTCATCTTGAGTAGACTTGTATCACGAGACCAGCCTATCTCAAATCCCACGAACCATATCATACCCTCCTTGTGCGCATGTTCGCATCCTCAACTAATACACCCATTCTGATAATTCCTCTACGAATCTGAAGTCATTTTCTCTCATTCCTCCAAATGCTACACAGCAAGACGAAGTTATCATAGAACATCCCAAGCCTCTTTTCGTAATTTTCTGCAAAAGCTCGATTCTTACCATACTTAAGGACTCGAAATCCTTAGGCACCACATTTTAACCTTTGAATCCACTAGGACCGTTATTAAGATTCACCCACTCTGACTTGGTCCCGAATATGAACAACTCCAAGGCTCTTCTAGCACGTGAACACCCTCTCAACGAAGCACCCGACCGAGTCACTTTCCTTGTAACTCGCATCTACACGAAGCATAAATCCTGAACATAATTGACAAGGCCAATTATAGCTTACATTCCTCAAATTCCTATCTCAAATCACCACGGATGGCCCTCTTCCTTAGTCATAATATCCCACTAATATACTGATAACCAAACATCTCATAAATAGACGATCATGCAATACAACCGTAGGCGGTGGAACTCTCCCACTTAGCTTGAAGCTATTATTACATAACTATAGAACCCACCAAGATTCTTTATTCATCGCTGAACTGATCTTACACAATCAAACCGCCAAATTCCTCGAAACCCTTTCGTTCGCATTTTATGAACACTCTGAATCTCTAACAATATTCACATATTCAACCTCTTACTGGATAGCCAGTAAAATTCTTCGTAGAAGCTTCGTTAACCACGCGACCGCTACCCTGCTCATAGGAGATAACCCACCTATAGAATTTACATGCCGACATCTTCCAACGTCACTGCACTGGGTACAATTACTACAAAGTCGGTAACCCATCCTCAGCCCGTTCTCATTCACCAGCTGTATCGGTCTGTTCACTCTTCATGGACATCGACTAAACGTGCGACAATATCTTCCTATTTCAAGTCATGTTGTATCCTTCTTCATATCAAGCAACCCCTTACCGTCGTATCCAATCTTCCTCCGTATAGCAGCCAATATTTCAAATTAAGCCTGTAGACCCAGTCAGTAACCACCGTGAATCCCGAATCACTCTAAACTTCTCCCAAGGCATGTGGCTATCTTACTACAGAACCCATATGTTACTCTGCCACTCTCCCACTTTGGTCAAACCCCTTTCCTTTAAATAGCTACTCGACTTCTGCTTCTTACACCTAGACTTCTAAAAATTTAACCACCGCAAGACACCTCCCACATGTACTTCCACATCCTTCGCTGTCTAGTTGTTGCCTTAAATCAGGATCCATCTTTGTAGCACTAAAACCCACAACTCACTACTAACTTTAAACCTCTCCGAAGGTCATCTTTCTTGATCCATCGACACCACGAACACTGATTCAGTCCCGAATCACCGCACACCGCAATCTCTGACGGCTACTTCCCTGACTCTATTTCACAATACTCCGCCCCAAAGGCGAATTGAAGAAGACCATAACTCCGGCGAACTTAACACATTCAATCAAGGACGATGACACCACATCGCAGATGAATTCCACCACGCTCGAAAATACCAAGTCTCGTTACTCCATCAACCCAAATCTGAGCATTCGTAGGCCGATTGTCTTTCCTCCGCCGGAAATAAAATACTGAATTTCTGAATCATGCACTGAGTAAACCTCCTTTCAAGTCATTTACTGCCTCAATGCATAGACAACCATCCTACCATTACACAACATTGTGCGATAGCAACACACAGATCGTCATAAAAATCAATGGCAAATCTCAAACCTTAGGTAATACTGATACTGAGCTTAAACAGCAGAATGGCCTTCCGCAAGGTGACGACAATAGACCAATCAAATATGCAGGAAAAAAATCCTGCACCATATTTGTAGTACCATTACGATTCCTCAAATTCCTGATTTATACCAAGAATTTCACGTCGCATAAGATTGAAAAGGAAGAAAAGAAAGGCATAAGCCTTAAAGGAATCAAATCTCATGATGAGAATCAAGAAGGGAAGTGCTCCTAACAGCCCTGTAGCCTCTCGAAGATATGTACAGACGTCTCCGTACCGATCCACAAGACTCTTCTAGACTCGCTCATGACTCGTGAGACCAAAGTGAACCTAGTGCTCTGATACCATATTGTCACGACCCAAATCCAACAAAGGTCGAGATGGCACCGGACGTCGCTGTCAGGCAAGATAACAATAAATAATTAACTTAGTTTTTATTTTAGTATTCTTGAAATCATAATTTCCTTAATTTGAATAATAATTGATGAACTTCATAGAGAAAATAATAATGTTTTTAGCAAATTTTAGATACTGAATAATCTGATAATCATCCCAGAATCCGGTGTCATAAGTGCATGAGAATTTACTAGGAATTAAAATAAAAATACAATATCTGTTAGGAATATAAATTTGGACAAAAAAGAAAACACAAGTACTCTGAAAGAGACTCTGCGGGCTGCAGATCGACTCACAAGATGCAGCTCACCTGAGTCCCCACATCAACCACGCCGCTGCGCCCACAAGGCTACTAGACGTACATGTGCATGTACAACAAAATATACAGCAAGTGTAATATGAGTACGAAAATAACGCGTATCCAGTAAGTATCCCGTCTAATCTCGAAGAAGTAGTGACGAGAGGTCGGCTCCAAGACGTATTATGGCCATCAATAATATTTTTAGTCGTGGATTTAATTGAAAACGGCAGTAAACTCAAGGAAATCATGAAGCAAGTAAACAATCCTCTTGGTAATAAGAGATTTCTAAATTTATTTTTCATCATTTATCAATTTATCTCAGATCAAGGAGGAAATATCGTTATTTATAAATTCCAAGGCAAGCAATACAAGCATGCGCAATTCATACCGAGGTCGTACGGCCCGATCCAACATAATATTTAAATCGTGCACTGCCAGAGGGTCGAATGGCGCAAACCATAGATACATCTATTTAATCTATCGAGGCGTTCGGCCCGTTCCACAAAAGATAAACATACTGAAACAGTCAATCAAGAATTCATCGGGGGAAATTATCCAAGGAAAAGCCAATTTATCTTTCAAAAGTCAAGAAAGTGATGTTTAGCCTTCTAGAAATTTATTTACCAAGTTTGATATGATTTAAGCATTTTAATTTGACAATAAGGTTGCAAATATTGCAAGTAAAGCATACTTTTGGGTCCTAGACTACCCGGACTTAAGCGTAATAGTAGCTATGCACGGACTCTCGTTACCTCGTGCGTACGTAGCCCCCACAAATACGAGCACATATTGATTTAGTTCACATATGGGGTAAATTCCCTCATACAAGGTTAGAAAGGAGACTTACCTCGCTTTGAAGTTCCATAACCGGCTCCCGAGCCCTTTAAACAACTCGAATCGATGCTCAACGCTCCAAAACTAGCCAATAATTATGCAAATCCATTAATATATACTCAAATACTCATTATTATCCAATTTATAACAATTTATAACCCCAATCGAAAAGTCGATAAAAATCACCCTCAGGACCACGTGCCCGGATTCCTAAATTTTTTGAAGAAAAACTTTACCCATAACGCCACGAACTCAAATATATAACCTATTCCAAGTTCCATGTCCAAAATCGTGGTCATAATACAAATTCTAGGTTTTTCCACCAAAACCCCAAGTTCCCACTAATTTTCCATGATTAAATCCATATAAAATCATGTATTTAACTCTAAATTGGGAAGAAAGCACTTACCCCTTACTAGTTGATGAAGATGGCACTCCATATTGCTCCAAATTGGCTTCCATGGACGAAATAAAACGAAATTGAGCCAAACCGTTCATTTGAAAGAAGACACTGCCCAACGCCGACCTCCGCACCTGCGAAAATCCATCGCAGGTGCAGCTTTAACTCAACCCAGCAACTTCCACTTTTGCGATCTCCCTTCCGCATCTGCGCCTTCGCAGGTGCGGATCTTCCTTTGAACCTGTAGTTCTACCTACTTCTGCGACTCCTAGGCCGCTTTTGCCGCTCCGCACCTGTGGCCAAAACCTCGCAGGTGCGGTTACACCAGATGACGTCGGCCTTAGTTTTTTCTCAAATTCCAAATTCGATCCGTTAACCACCCGGAATCCATCCGAGGCCCTTGGTACCTCATCCAATCACACCAACCTGTCCCAAAATATAGCGCGGACGTGCTCGAGGCCTCAAATCACATCAAACAACGTCGAAATCACGAACCACACCCCAATTCGAGCTTTATGAACTTTAGGACTTCAATTTTCTTCATTCGATGCCGAAACCTATCAAATCACGTCTTATTGACCTCGAATATTTCACACAAGTCATATTTGACATTACGGACCTACTAACTTTCGGAATTGGAATCCAACCTCGATATCAAAAGGTCCACTTCCGGTCAAACTTCTTAAAACATTCAAATTTCTATCTTTAACCAAATGACACCAAAATGACCTACGGACCTCCGAATCCACTTTCGGACGAGCCCCCAATACCAGAATCACCATACGGAGCTATTTCGAGGCTTGGAATCCCAAACAGGCATCACAAAAATTGAAATGCACTTCCATACAAATTTATAAAATTCTTCCAAAATGCTAACTTCCACAATAGGTGCCGAAACGCTCCCGGGTCATCCAAAACTCAGTCCGGACACACACCCAAGTTCGAAATCATCATGTGAACCTGTTGGAACCTTTAAACCTCGATTCCAAGGTTGTTTACTCAAAATCAACCCTTAGTCAGATTCTTTCAACTTAAAGCTTCCGGAATAAGAATTTTCTTTCCAAATCAACTTTGAACTTCTCCGACCACGCTTACAAGTCATAATACTTGAAGTGAAGCTGCTCCTAGCCTCAAATTGCCGAACGACGCGCTAGTGCTCAAAACGACCAATCGGATCATTACAAGTGGCAAAGAGTTTTGAAACCCAGTGCAAGTATTTATTGGATTTATTGTCAAAAGCGTGTTACATAAGGCAAATATTGTATAATTGTTCGGTTTTCCACAATTTTCTCCATCCCTCTATGTAAATAACCCAATATTGGTTCGCAGTCGACAACATCTTCACCATCTAGAATAACGATGAGTCGAAGAACACCGTGCATTGATGGGTGTTGAGGCCCCATATTGACTATCATGAGGTCATTTCTTGTAGTTGGTGCAGTCATAAGTTTTTTACCGATTCATTCTTCCATGAATTGCTGAAAGTGAAAAGAAGTTCATCAAAATTTAATCGAAACATATAAGTGAAAATGAAATGACTCTTCAAATAAATCAAATTAACGAGTTTTTGTCTCTCGAATGTCCAACTGATTAATTAATTCTTTATAACGTACTCTATTTTTTTTTTGACAAATAAGCTAGCAGTCGTTGACGTTTTCCCAAAATTTTCTTCAAACCTCTCTGAGATAAATAGTCTTTTTTGTGCAATTCTAAATGTGAAGTAAGTCTCCGTATCTTATTAGTGAAATTGAATACTTGAAATTCAACAGATCCTCTCTTTTCTTCTTGAGAAATAACTGAAATGACAGAATTTTTTACCATAAAAGAATTTCCCCTTTCTTTATTTTACAGATATGGATTTTATCGAATTTTATCGATCAGTAATAATAATGCTAGTAATTTGAACGTGGTATATAGACTTAATTTCTTTATGAACTCCTAATTTTATCAATTCCAATAAATTAATCAAATTCAAAATTTGATTCAGATAGGAATCCAAAAAGATGGTAGGTACATTTTTTTCATTCACAAAAGCGACTAATTGAAACCTAAAATCCTAAAATGAAGAAGATTCTGTTGATTCATTCCTAGATCTAATCGATACCTTATTGATTTAGTATCGTCTACTCGAATTAGATTCGAATGAGATGTAAGACAAAGCATGTGTACATTTGTTTACTTTCAGATACTCTATACGAGACAGGGTATATAGTACTATCAATTTATTTTCAATCGTGGATACATATGTATCCTTAAGATACTGAAACGACTACCATTATTGGTATCAAACCAATAACGATTCATACAAGCTAAATCTTCTAATCGATAATTAGGCCAAAGAAAGAACTTCAATTTAATTAATTCATTTTTCTCTTTATAAAGAGGTTTCCTTTCATCCAAAAATTGACTCCAGTTTTTTACATTGTTTTCGTTGGAAAATACTGAATTTCTATCGACCCCATTCCAATTCAAAGAATTAAAAAAACTTCGAATTCTCAATTCTCTACGACGTCTAGACCATAAAATATTTTCAGGAACAAGCAAATCAAAATGATTTTTGTCTGTATTTATTCTTTGAGTTTGAGGTTGCAGAATGAATTCATCAAAATTCTTTTTATCAACATATCTTTGTTCTGGGTATCTTTGATTAGTTTGGTGTTTACTTTTATGAACCAATGAAATACCTATGGTTTGATACATAATAAATTGTCCGTTATTTTTTACAGACAACCGAATAGGTTCGATAATCAATATCCCCTTCTTCATCAATTCTGTAAGAGTTAAATTCTTCTGAATCAGCATTATATCCAAACTCATTTCTCTCCTTTGAATTGACGATATAGCAATTTTGCTTGGATTTATCAGTCGAAGCAGGAGACAATATACCTTGATATTCTCGATCATTCTTTGATTCAAAGCATCGTTCCATCTCAATTGAAAAAGCAAATAACGTTTCAAGAACAAATCTAGTTCTGCTTCCGTGTTGCTTTTGTATTGTTTTTTCTTTTTACCCTTCTTTGTGTCTGATTCCGCGTAATCTTTTTTAAGAGCGTTTTGATGTTTTGAGAGAACAGGGCCCAGATTTCCTTTGTTTTCTATATCTGATCCACGCTCTTTTTCTCCTTGACTTGCGGGTTCTTTTGCTTCTTGAATTCGATTCTTTATTTTTTATTTGATCGTAGAAAAAAGTTTTGTTTTTGGTTTTTATTGATGTTTTTATTTTGACTAACATTTTCATTTGTATTCAAATTTACAAGAAGTAATTTGCTTGGTATAATCCACGGTTTTATTTTATATACATTATAAAGTGGTACAAATTCTGGGAAGAACCAAAATTCCAGATTCAATATGGGACGATTTAATATTTTTTCATTCATTCCCATCCAATCAAAAAAGTCTTTTTTCGAATTTTTTTGATTGTTTTCTGGATTTTGATGAATCGTAAGATAAAAAAGGCCTTTTTTCTCAATTTTATCAATTATTTGATAATTATTAATACCAATTTTAGTATTTGGATTACTGTTGGTATCGATCTTAACCCAAGCCTCAATATCTTCTTTTTGTCTAAGAGAAAAATGGATAATTTTCCAATCAAAATATTTTCTATCGAGATTTCTTTCTATATATAGAATATTACCTTTTCTTAGATAATTATTGATATGAAGATTGCCGAGCATATCAAAAAAGTTGTGTTTGGACGTGTTGGAATTAGAAGAAATCTCTAGGTTCTTATTTACTTGAAAGGGTAATCTAGAAATAAAAGAGTCATTTTTATTTTCATAATTAATCGATTTATATGCTAAAAGATCATATCTATAACATTTTTTAAAATTATCTTTTTGGTTTGCTAATGAATAGAGTTCAGAATCATTTTCTTTTTTGTAATGAATTAATTGGTCTTTTTCATATGAATTCCATTTGTTTAAATTTCGATTTTGAGCCATACAACTTTGATTAACCCTATTTCGCCATTTTTGTGGCATTAATCTAGACCATCTAATCTGAGATAAATCGTATTGATAATGCCGTCTTAACCAGTTTTTCCATTGATTGATTCTATAACTCTGAAGTTTCTTATGTTTTAATTCAGAATGAAATATTCCTAGTGTTCTAAAATAGTCCTTTATTTTAGTCTTAAGGAAAAAAGACGCTCTGTTATATTGAAGAACAGATCTTAATTTAGACAAATTAATAACTTGGGTTTGTGATAATTTGTAAAATACATATGCTTGTGACAAGTAGGATAAATCAAAAAAAATATGTGAATTTTTCTTACTAATATTATAAAGTGACTTTTTTATAGTCGAAATAAAGTGAATTTTTTTTTTATTATTAATTTTTTCTTGATTTATTTCATTATTGGAAATGTATTTATCAATCAATTTGTTTGTTGATTCAAGAAAGAGTTGTGTATTAATTCTGGGAATATTAATGATAGATACAAATAGATCGATGTATAATCTTTGAATGAATAATTTTAGAAAATAATGGAATTTCCATATTAATCGAGTATTTCTTCTTTTTAATATTTGGAAAATATTTTTTGGCGATTCGAATTTTTTAATATTATTTGTTTTATTAGGACTAATGTCTATTTCTGGAGTTACTTTCTTTTTCTCTTTTGTAATTCTTTCTATTTGATTTTTGATTGTACTTGTTCTATCAGTCAAATCCTTCATTTTGCTTTCTATCAGTGAAGAATTTGGCCAATTTCCAGATTCAATTTGACTAAATGATTCGTTAATTATCTGATTATTAATTAGAGAATCTTTTTCTTTTTTCGTTTCATTTGATTCATCTATTTCTTTGAATCTAAATAATACAATTGGATTTACTTTTGAAAGTTCTTTTTTCATTTTTTTTATAAATAGACTACTTTTGATAAGCCATTTTTTTGTTTCTTTTGAAACTCTTCGAAATAATTTTATTTTTCCTTTTAAAACTTTT